>NW_022436982.1:20398714-20574092 GCF_009761245.1 Sapajus apella
TGTGTGTGTGTGTGTGTGTGTGTGTGTGTGTGTGTGTGTGTCAGGATACATTGGAAGTGACCATAGACTTAGAATCAGGAATTAAACAAAATAAAGCACAAACTTCTAAGTGATTTTAATACATCTGCCCTAGTATTAGTCCTCAGACAAAGGATAAGATATTATTGCCTCTTCCACAGATATTTTACTCATTGTGCAAGCCTGGACAAGTCATTTGACTTTCCAGCAAGATCAGAGGTTTAGAGTTTATGATTTTTAAACATATGCCTGAAATCCAGTCTTGGGGCAATTGTGAGAAGGTGAGAATGGAGAGTTGTTCTGCTGAAGGTTGGTTGAATATGAATTGCAGACTGTTTTTTATCAGCAGCATGATTCCCCACTTTTCACATTCATAATCTTACCTGCTTAAATCACTGCCTAGCTGTGTACACACAGCAGACTCAGAGAAAGGAAGTGTGGAAAGAGATATGACTCTGGACTGACCCTCCTATTTCTCTTGCAGAATCAGTTCAAAGCTTCCCTGCAATCTGTGTTCATCCTTGCGTAGTTATTTCCCTCTGTAGTGAATTTGTTTATTTTCTTTTATTATTTTCAATTGATCTATAAAAATTGTACATATGTTTGGGGTACAGTGTGATATTTCCATACATGAATACAGTGTATAATGATCAAATCATAGTAACTAGCATTTTGATCACCTCATAGATTTATTTTTTCTTTGTGTTATGAATATTCAACACAACATTCTGCTCTTCTGGTGATTTGAAAATATACAGCAAATTGAAGAGTAACATCAACAAGATGGCAGATTAGAAGATTCCTCCCACATCACTCTTCCTATATACATACAACTAGAAACTATCAAAGACAAAAATATCACCCTGAGTTCACCAAAACTAGGGGGAAAAGCAGAGAAACTTCCAGGGCCTACAGGATTGAGAGAAGCCATAACTCACAAGATAAATGAGTTGAGGCTCATCTGCCCACTTCCTCAAACTGGCATAATGCCACTCAAAGAGAATTTCTTTAGACTCACAGTTTCCAAGACGAGAGGAGGAAATTGGAGGTAGATGTTCACTCTCTCCACTGGTCTGGTAATCTTTCACTGGAAGCCCACCAGGTCCCATTCTTGGGAACCGTTAGGAGTTACAGGAGGGCTAATGCACTTGGGATGAATAGTGAACAAAGATAGAGGCACTGATCACAGTGACTGGCATGCATTGGCAGGTATTCTGCACTCTGATCAGTGGGTACGCCATGCTGAAGAGACTGAATGGTTCCTTGGTGCTGCTGGGGTACAATCCGTGGGAATATCCTGTCTTTAGCTGGGCTTTCCACAAAACCCTGGTGCTGTCATGGAGCCATCTCCTGGCCTAGAAAGAACTGAAAGGTTTGGATTAAGTTTTGGTGCCTGCTTAAGTCTTCCCGAGACTGGGGACCCATGGCAGGGCAGCAATATAATTCTAGGGCAGTGTTTAACTTTCAGTGCTCACTGTAAGTCTCCCCTAGACAGGAAATAATGGCAAGTCAAAGAGTTAGTTCCAGGGCAGTGTTTTAGTTCCAGTACTCAGTGTAAATCCTCCCCAGAATGGGAAAAACAACAGCCCAGCATTTAAGTTCTGATACTAAGTAGTAAAACTCTAACACCACCAAAGAGCACTTGCAAAAGCTGGAAGAGGTAGCCAGCTCCTCAAATGTACCATCATCAATGTAAAGACACAAGGATTGTGAAAACATGGAGAAATAGGGTACCATCAAAAGAAACCCAACAGAGCTCCAGCAATGGACCCAGAAGAATTGAAGATCTATGAAATGTACAGAAAATTAAGAATAATTCTCTTAAAGAGGTTCAAGGAATCCCAAGAAAATATGAATAGAAAACAAAATGGAATTAAAAAAATAATTCAGGATCACAATGAAAATTTGACAAATAATTATTTCTTGGTATCTTTTATTTTTATCTTTGTATCTTTTATTTTGTTGTATCTTTTGTTTTTATCTTTATATCTTTTATTTTTTATTTTATAAATAAAAAATACAAAGCTTAGGAATAAATCATACAGTAACTAAGCCAAATTCTCATTAGAAAGTTTTTATTGAAGCAAATTTGATCAAACAGAGAAACTTAATGAGCTTGAAGATAGACCATATGGAATTACCCTGTCAGAGGAGCAGAAAGAAAAAAAGACTTTAAAGGGTGAAGGAGACCTATGAGAATTATGGGATACCATGGAATGAGCTAACCTCTGTATAATAGGAATTTTTTCTGAAGGCGACCAGAGAGAAAAAGGACCTTAAACCATATTTAAGGAATTAGTGGCTGAAAATTTCTCAAACCTGGAGAAAGACAACACCATCCAGCTACAGGCTTAGAGGTAACCAACTATATTCAGTACAAAGAGGCACATTGTAATCAGGCTAGCAAAATAAAAAAGAATACTGAAAGCATCAAGAGAAAAGAAATATCACATTCAAAGGAGCCCCAATATTGCCATATTGCTGGGGTACATTCTGTGGGAATATCCCGTAAGAGATATTTCATGCAAATGGAAACAAAAATGAAGAGCAGGAGTAGCTATACTTATGTCAGATAAAATAAACTAAGTGAAGAACAGTAAAAAAAATAAAAAGACAAAGTCATTATGTAATCAGAAAAGCATCAATAGGTCAATTGTAAATATGTATGCACCCAACATCAGAGCACCCAAATGTATTAAATCAGTAATGGTGAAGGGAGAAATTTGCTGCAATATAATGATTGCAGGGTAGTTCTGCACCTCACTTTCAGCAGTAGACAGATTTTTGTAGTTGGCTACTAACTTAATTGCCTTGACTTTTTCAGGGTATCCATTACTGTCAGCTGAGGTAGAAGAAACAGAAGATGCACAACAACAAGAAGCTGCCCTGCTGGCAAAATGGCAAAGGATTATGGGAATTAACTATGAAATAGTGGTAGGTTAGCTTACCCTCCATAATTTCTTAACTTGCAACTGTATTTGAACAGACAGTTCGAGGGAATAATAGAGTCAATCATCAGAGTTCCAGAGAAGAATCAAATGTGCAGGCTTTTTTTAGATGACCTAAATGTGGTAATCCAGGTAATAAAAAGAAAATTAAGGTTGGAGAAAGGCAAGTAACAAAGGAACTGAAATAAATGGGATTGAAGTTTTGAAACTTGTATTTTATCAGTATTTTAATATTTCCAGTAATATGAATACTATAGATACAAGGAAGGATTTTTCTGATTTTTAAACCTATGATTTATGGAAATAATCAAAATAGAATGAGAGTTTCTTTAAAAATAAAATTATCGTGACTTATGAACAGAATGATCAAAGGACTCTTTCCCACACTTTCTTTTACCTTACTATGTATTTACTTTCCTGAAAAAATCCTGCATACTTTTTTCATACCACTTATGCTGTGGCGAATGTTTTGTGTTTATTAATAGCCTGTATATCTAACATAGCCATTGTGATCTACCGTCCCAAAAGGAAGTCCAGCAAAATTGATACAAATTACCAATGTTAAGATACACACCAGCACATTTCAGGGGTTTCAAAAGGAAAAATAAAATATTATACTATGTTAGGTAGAATTTTTCATATTTCTTATAATATTTATATGCCTCTAGATGAAAAGGGAGAAAATACAACAGATGACATATATTAATAACAAGCATTTATAGAGTATTTTGTGCCAAGCAACAGTGTTCTCATTTAATCCTCATGACCATAATCATCATTTTTTTTTTTTTTTTTCATTTTTTAAGACAAGGTCTCACTCTGTTACCCATGCTGGAGTGCAGTGGTGCAATCATGGCTCACTGCTGCCTTGACCACCAAGTCTCAAGCTGTACTCCTGCCTCAGCCTTCCAAATAGCTGGGACTGCAGGCGTGCTGTACTACACCCAACTGATTTTTATGTTTTTTATAGAGTGGTTTTATCCTGTTGCTCAGACTGGTCTTAAACTTTTGAACTCCAGCAGTCTGCCCCGCTCAGCCTCCCAAAGTGCTGGGATTACAGGCATGCACCACTGCACCTTAGTATAATTTTTTTTTTTTTAACATTCAAAATGATTAACAGTCAAATATGAATTGAGTAAGTATAGCTGTTACTACCATTTTAAATTGAGTTAAGAAAAAATACATTAAGGTTCATCTTAACAATGGTTAATTTAATATGAAACTTCAGAAATTATTTTCATGGAGGGATAGGGTTAATGTGGCAGGTATGGATAACTGAGACAGCATTTCTTTGCGTGGCAATTGAATAATGAAGGAGACCTCTTGACTAGCCATTTTGTCACAGGCATCAGATCTAAGACTGAACTTTTTAAAAAATTTTACTTTAAGTTCTGGGATACATGTGCAGAATATGCAGGTTTGTTACATAGGTATACATGTGTCATGAGGTTTGCTGAACCTATCAACCTATCATGTAGGTTTTAAGCCTCGCATGCATTGAGTATTTGGCCTAATGCTCTCCCTCCCCTTGCCCCTATTCCTTTGACAGGCCCCGGTGTGTGATGTTCCCCTCCACGTGTCCATGTGTTCTCATTGTTCAATTCCCACTTATGAGTGAGAACATGCGATGTTTGGTTTTCTGTTCCTGTGTTACTTTGCTGAGACTGATGGCTTCTAGCTTCATTCATGTCCCTGCAAAGGACATTAACTCCTTTTTAATGGCTGCATAGTATTCCATGTTGTATATGTGCCACATTTTCTTTATTCAAAGACTGAACTTTTAACTGCCCTTTGTGCACATGCTTTCTTGGTGGCATTCCTAGTAATCTGTCAAGGGCAGAAGTGTACAATAAATGAAAAATGACTATGTTATTTATGGACCTTGGTCAGATCAAGGTAAATAAGACATAGATCTGACTTTAAGTTGTTTGCTGTGTAATGATACAGCATAAATGAAATCGTGAAGTAGTGTAACAGGACTAATGGACATTACTGGATGGGACGTTCTCAGAGGAAGTGATGTCTAAATTGGGTTTTCAGGGGTGAGAAGGATTTCGCCCAGCATTAGATTTCAAAGTCAGATGATATTGCTTCTGAAAGTGACTTCCGCACATGTTATCATCAAAATTTGAAAGAGCTCTTGTTAATGAAACTTTTTTTAGTCTTTTTATCCCTCAGTTTCCTTAACTATAAAGTAAAAAAAAAAAAAAAAAAAAAAAAAGTAGATTATCTTTGGCATACCTTCTGATTTTAATGTTATAATTACTGGATTCTATGTTAAAATGAACAGTTTCCTAACATTTTTTCTTTATTTAGTGTAACAGTAGGAAATTGGAAGTTCATTATTTTGTTTTAAGCTTTGATTATTTGTAAATATCATTGTCTCTGGATATAGCATAAAACCAGGAATGTGGTTCTGGGTTCTTTGTTTAGAGTTGAAGCCCTTTTCTAGCTGTGCAACTCTGGTTATTATAACTTTTCTGAACTTCATTCTTCTACTTGGGAAACAAGGAGAGAAATTTTACCTATTTATGAGAAACAAATGAGACCTATGTAATGGCTGTTTGCAGCTTGCTGCTTCCTTTCAGTTTGTTAGTTCATGAAGTCAAAAGACAGCAGTACTCTTTCAAAGGAAAAGCCCCAAAGCTTTGCAGTTTTACAATATGGTTTTTGAAGCTTTGTGAGAAAGATGACCACTTTTGGGTGAACATAAAACATTAAATGTGTGCATGAGTAGAAATAGAATATAAAACTCGTGGTGATTTCTTTTTTTTCTTTTCAGGTGGCCCATGTGAGCAAGTTTAGTGAGAACAGTGGATTGGGGATAAGCCTAGAAGCAACCGTAGGACATCATTTTATCCGATCTGTTCTCCCAGAAGGTCCTGTGGGACACAGCGGGAAGCTTTTCAGTGGAGACGAGCTATTGGAAGTAAGGAGCTGTGCTGTTCCTTCTCCTCCTTAAATAAGTCATAGAAAGGATTGCAGGAGGCTTAATGTGGTGATTAAGTTCTCATTTTAAATTTCTCCTCCAAAGGGAACCTGAGAGAAATATACAGATAAAAACAACCCAAAGCAGAAATTTTGTATCTTTGTGTACATTTAGCTTTAGACCTAATTCTCTGCCATTTTTTACTTAGGTCCAGAGAACTATAACAACAGTCTTTGAAAATTTTTTAATCTTTATTTTTAGAATAAGTAATACGTTTACATGTTTAAAATCACAGAGAATACAAAGATAAAGAATGGAAAAGAGTCTCCTTCCTGTCCCTATCCACCCAGTTCTCATCACTCTTCTTTAGGTAACTACTAAACTACTAATCTGTTTCTTTGTAATCTGCCAGTATTTTTAATGCATAAATAAGAAAATTGGAATATATTGTTTTACCTTACTTTTTAAAACACACTAGCATACAATATATGTCATTTTCCATTTTTTTCACTTTAAAATTTTATAAAATATCAAAGTTTTATAATATTCTTCTCCTTGCTCCTTTTATTCTTTGAAAATATTTTTATTGTCTCTTTTTTCCCAGACTACTACACTGGCAGATCAAACATGGATGAAAGCTAGTGATTTTTATTTATTTATTTATTTTTTGAGTGCTTTAGAAGCTCCAATTCTAACCATACTTTACATTGCACATAAATTTAGATGGTATTTCCACCGTTCTTACTGTAATTCTGAGCACAGTAAAACTATGGTAATGACTAAAGTAAAATTTATATTTATTTAATAAAAAGTTGTGTTCACAAAAATACTCATATTATGAAGTGTTGTTTCTTGGACAATGTATCTTTTTTCACAGGTAAATGGCATAACTTTACGTGGTGAAAATCACCAAGATGTGGTAAATATCTTAAAAGAACTGCCTATAGAAGTGACAATGGTGTGCTGCCGTCGAACTGTGCCACCCACCACCCAATCAGAATTGGATAGCCTGGACTTATGTGATATTGAGCTAACAGAAAAGGTATCAGATTTGCATATATGAGGCTAAACTATAATGGAAAGGTTAAATGGTTTAAAATTTTTTAAGCATTTTTAAATTGAGTTTTGGATTTACTCACGTAGCCCATGGCTTGGAGGATAGAATTTAAAGTCAGCCAAATCTGGGTTTGAATCAGACTTGACCACTGGCTGTAGGAAATTGTGCAAATCACTTCATCTTTCTGAACATCAGTTTTCAATTCAGTAAAATGTAAGTCATGAGGCCTGTCTTAGAAAGTTTCCCTGAAGGTTAAATAAGGTTATGAAATCATGTTAGATATTACTGCATACTACATACTTGTTTAATTTACTTGCAATATTTCTATGAAGTAGATGGTCATATTTGTCTCTGTTTGCAGAAGAGAAAAGTATGTAAATAGTGTATGCATAGTACATATGTGGTAAAAAATATTTTTACATAAACTATCCAACTCTGCCTGGCATGCAGTTACCACATAGTGAATGGCTGAAGTATGGATGGACACAGCATTTCTGTGTGGATAGGCTTTACTTGTTTACACACTATGCTTTTAAAATATGATAAATTTGAGTTCATAATGCTACATGTCAGATAGTTCTCTGTGACATTCAGAAACTCACATTTTCCTGTTTGCTTATTCTTTCCAATTCATATCATGATGTCAAGAAATGGAGCTAATCAGCTTTTCTGAGGATATACAATACATACCTAAAGTTAAGCTTTGGACTTTGCATAATTTGTGGCTTAGTCAAATCTTATTTAAGATATATTGAGAGATGATGTTAGGATTTGATATATATTATATTGAATGAATCAGCACAATGGAATGATTTTGAAAATTTTGAAGAATAAAATGCATAGTTTAATATTTATATGTGTGATTAGAATAGGGTAGAACAAGAAATGTAATTCCAAATTTTATAGCACTCAAAGTCTAGCATGCTATGTATATATCCATACATGTTTTTACATGTATAAAGAGATGATTACAATAAAGCAGATGGGTGTCATTTGCATCCATGGTCCTAGGCTGTGCAATAATTGATTAGAAGCAAAGATATTATACAAACTAGAATTTCATCCTCATAAACACATCTTTCTTTAAGTTATGTGCATACAGATGAACAAAGCTGAATTAACCTATATTCTTTAATATTTTCACTGTAAGAAGCTAACATTTTGAATCCCTATTTCTGTCAGATGCTTTATAAATGTTATTTCATTTAGTCCTCAGAAAATTCTATGAGATGGGTAACTGTGGAGCCCAGATTAGGAATATTGCTCAATGTAACTCAGATTTCAAATATTCAAAATGCTTCAAGCTGGGACAAATCTATTTTCAAATCTTATGTTTTGCCACTGTGTATGTTAATTTATTAATGAAATAACCGTATGCACAAGTCACAGCAGTTTAGAACTCTTATTAGCATAGAGTATAGAACTTTTACATATATCCATTTTCTCTTGTTTTTATTTATCTTACGAATTCTTTTAGTATCAAAATAGCTTTATATTTTTTTCTGATGATTGAAACACTGATGAAAAAAGTGACAGTCACCCACAATCATGCTGTTGAGATGTAACCATTGCATATTTTCATAGACCTTTGAATCGTATATTTTTAATGTTTGTTAAAACTTACATATTTCTTCATTTTTAACAACTTTCAATAATTACTACCTCAATTCCTAAAGGCTTCATGAAAAGCTGTTGCTAGTCTTGTTTGAGAATGTTTTGTTCTGGACAGATGCTGGGAATATCCCTTTTCTTGTGGTGTTGGTATGTGTGTCAGCTAATCTAGTGCCTCTGAAATAAGAGCTGTCTGATGTGTTATCCAGCCTTGTGTAGATCTAGGTGAGTTCATCGGGTCGTCAGAGACAGAGGATCCAGTGCTATCGATGACTGATGTGGGTCAGAGCAGAGAGGAGGTTCAAGCACCTTTGGCCATGTGGGAGGCTGGCATTCAGCACATAGAGCTGGAGAAAGGGAGCAAAGGGCTTGGTTTTAGCATTTTAGATTATCAGGTAAGTATATCATACTTAAGTTTTTTTTTTTTTTTTAAAAGATGCTGTATACTAAAGGTATATTGTTGTCACAGAAAAAGCAGATGGTAGTTTATAGCCTTCAAAGACATTTTCTTTTTTCTAGTCAGTCTTTCAAAAGTGATTTATATGATTCATTGATTATCATAAAGGATTTCTTTTAACATTGAATTCATTGAGCTATTTTTATTTCACCTCATGGAAATTGGAAGATACATTTTAAGACTATCATGGTGGGATTTTTTTTCCATTATTTTGGAAGTGTTTATATTATTTTTATTTCCGTGCTCTTATTCGGTGGCTTATATTTTAATGGTAAGTCATAAAAAAGTAGATATTTCTTTTGTCTATAACATGAATGATAATTTATAGTCTGATATTCCAATTAATATTTCTGCTGTTCCAATCATTTGACTAAATTTATGAACATACTTAAATTGGCCAAGTTGTCCTTGTGTCCCTGCCTGCATTGTGTTCTTTGCTAAGGGAGGAAATGGTAAAGCCTGTCTGATAGAGTGTAGCTGTTGCTTCTTACTAATACTGAATCAGAAAGCCACCTCAGATGACTCCAGGAAGTTGCGTTCTTAGGACTTGACTCTAGAGTCTTGTTAAAACATTAAGGTTGTTGTGTATATGAAAATATTTCATTACCACATACTTTATGGCTTCTCTCTTTGTTCTTTCATTTCGAAAGGCTGGGTCCTACCTTCAGTGCATGTATATCTAGTAGTGAGTTGATGTTCCATACAGTAACACCCTATTTAACAAATGCTTTTGTTAATAATTGATATATTCAACATCTGGCATCCAATGATAGTTATAAAATTTGATAACTTATCAAAGTTGAAATTACGATTTTAAAGTTATCTGTAAAATTTAAGAGGTCTGCTCAGGAACCTTAGGAAGTGAGGGTGCCATTGCTTCAGATGAGTTCTTCCTAAACCCTCTAAAATAGAGATAACCTTTGCCTAAATAACTAATTAGAAATTTTGTATGGAGTTTTTTTTTTTTTTTTTTTTTTTTTTGCATGACAATTTTTAGACACTTGAAGCAATTACTCATTCCTTACAATTTACAGTGGACAACCTGTAGAAGAATTTTCTTTGTAAAATGAGCTGACTCCTCTTTCCTTTTGCTTTCTGTCAGGATCCAATTGATCCAGCCAGCACTGTTATTGTAATTCGTTCTTTGGTGCCTGGCGGCATTGCTGAAAAGGATGGACGACTCCTTCCTGGTGACCGACTCATGTTTGTGAATGATGTTAATTTGGAAAACAGCAGTCTTGAGGAAGCTGTAGAAGCACTGAAGGGAGCACCATCAGGAACTGTGAGAATAGGAGTTGCTAAGCCTTTACCCGTAAGAATTCAGATTTTATTGCTTCCTTTTATATTTACAAGCGAAATGTTTTATAGGTCTACTTTTAGCTGTAGGTGTTCTCATGATTGAATCATGACTTTCAGTACTTTTCATCAACATGATTACTAGCTCCATGGGTATAAAGATTTAATTTCAAGTAATATTTTTAAAAAATAAGGGAAAGAAAATAACCACAAAGTTTATTAATAATGCTCTTTGGTTCACTTTTGACATTTCTTTCTTTCTTTCTTTTCTTTCTTTCTCCTTCCTTCCTTTTCTCTCTGTTTTTTCTTTTTTTCTCTTTCTTGATGGAGTCTTGCTCTGTCACCCAGACTGGAGTACAGTGGTGACATCTCAGCTCACTACAGTTTCCACCTCCTGGGTTCAGGAACTACAGCCACATACCACCATGCCTGGCTAATTTTTGTATTTTGTATTTTTAGTTTCACCATGTTGGCCAGGCTGGTCCCGAACTCCTGACCTCAAGTGATCCCCTACCTCAGCCTCCCAAAGTGCTAGTAATACAGGCATGAGCCACCATGCCCAGCCTTGACATTTTATATTTGATAATAAGGTCATGATGAATGCAGAATCAAATATTTTCAAATAAATACAGCTTAAAATATGTATACCAATGTAGTGGGTTATTAGAAAAATTAATAGCCTTAACAACTAACAATAAAATCTTTAATCACAGTGGGATAAAGTAGAATCTCTGTCAGAGTGTCTTCAAGTTACTAAATTCAGTTGACTTTAACACATTTGCTGTCTAATTACTGCAGAGTAGGAAATTAAACTTTCCAAAATGGGTTCATCAGTTTATGGCTCTTCTCCTGGCAGGGAATAGCTCCCAAATCATAAATTACTATAATAATAGAAATAACTAATGAATCTATGCTACATAAAGCAGTATATTTTGTTAGATATGGTGATTGCAAATGACACTTATCATTGTATTGCAGTTGTATATTGGAGATGTTCTCAATATTTGTGGGTTTTTTCCAGTATGTCAATATAGTTTTAAGTGAAAAGGCAGATATACCTTTTCTTAAGAAAATGCAGACACATAAATATATTTTCATAAGTAACAATATGGGTTTGTTAATTTTTGTGAAAGAATTTGTTAAAACAGTAAGCTTTGTTAATGTATTTTAAGTGTTAAAGTTTTATGCCCCACTTTTTAGTCCACAAAGAATTCCAGTAGCCTATTAAAATATATTTATGAAAAAAACAAAGATAAGGAGGTCAGGATGATTGAAGAATATGTTAATCCAACCTGAAATCGAACTAGGCTTGTAAAAATCATGACAAAAGAGCACTATGGATAAAACGTAAGAATAAAGATAGGCTATCGAAGACTCTATTTATTAAGATTGGACCATACATTTGGTTCTGGTCTTTCTGTTGAACAGAGAGAAACGGCAAACATGACTCAATATACCTTTTATTTTACTTTCCTCAAGGTGAAACCATACCAGTTATTCAGAAGTAGTCTTTTTTCTATATAGTTGCAAAATAAATTTCTTTTATGACAGTATTTGATATTTAATTCAGTAAGCATTGCAATATATGATAAATAACTCTACTACCTAAAGTGAGGCTTGTTAAATATTAAACTCACATATATGGGCAAAGAAAAAAAACAGGTTTTTTTTCCCCCCTATAATACTTCTTCTGAATGTTTTGCTGATACCAGGTTATGTAGGCAAGCTGATGAGCTAAATATTTTAGCCCATTTTGTGTGAGAGTAGAATAAATTTGTTAGCCTTCCTGTCAGTGTGACCAAGTTTGGAATATAATACCTCTAAACTGCAAGTTAAGCAGACTGTGTACATGTAGAGTTTTGTTTTTTAAGCCATGCTAAATTGAGTTCACTGTAGGGTTTAGTAACATTCCTTTTCAAGTAAATGGAATTATTTAAAATAATATTTTATAAGGGATGACAGAAGCTGATATTTCTTCTTAATATTTTGTTTTTCTGCAACTTTTTATTTCTTAATACCTAAAAGTTGTTTCATTTCTGTATTAGGAAGTCATTGTTTGACCAAAATATTTTGCAGATAAAAATAACTAGAAGATTATCACAGAATTTTAAAAAATCATTGATTTTGAAAAACAATTTTTTATAAGAAAGAAAAATTAGTAGAAAGGGATTCTCATCCAACAGGTGATTTTTATATTAGAATAAATAATCCTCATTGTCTCTTATCAAATAAATGTTAACTATGAATATCAGATTTCATATTTACCATTCTGTGTGAAAGTCATATAATTTGAAAACTTCCCTATTTCTTTCTCTTCCCCCATCACTTTTCCTACCTTTATCCTTCCTTTCCCATTTCCTTTCCTCGTTGCTGTTCTGTCTCTTTTCCGTGAACTGGCCCTTGAACACCCATTTTCCCTGCAGCTTTCACCAGAAGAAGGTTATGTTTCTGCTAAGGAGGATTCCTTTCTCTACCCACCACACTCCTGTGAGGAAGAAGGGCTGGCTGACAAACCCCTCTTCAGGGCTGACTTGGCTCTGGTTAGTGGCTATGACTTATAAATCTTACTTTCAGAAACCTTGTGTGTCTTACTTTGCCTTTCAGAATATTCTGAAGAAATCTGTATTCTTTGTTCAACATTATATTTTGGAAAGATAAACATGTTTTCTCCAACTTAGTTCTCACAAATGAAACTGGGAAGAAAAACCTTAATCAATATGAAAAATATTTGTGAGGAAAATTTAATTAGCATTGCATTGTGGCAGTATGTAGAATTAATCTTTGTACCATATCTAAGGTTATTGGAGCATTTGTTTGCTCCAACTTCATACTTAGATATCTCTTGGCATTCTTTAACCGTGTTCAGTATTCAGTCACAAATCAGTGTTTTGGCTGTTTTTAATGAGGTAGTAGGTATCTTTTTTTCATTAGATATTAATAGTGTAAAAATCATATAAATTGGTTCAGTTATGAAGAACATCACAGTTTTAAGGAAAGGTAAATTCCATGTTGTCTATAAATACATTTAAGTAAATATACTGATTTACCAGAAAAATTTAATTAAAATTTTATTTCTGTTTGATGTTTAAAAAAGTATCCATTGGAATAAAAGTATTTGGAGCCACTCTGCTCTGAAGAAAGTTTTTTTCTGGTGCAGGGTACAATGCTATATGAATAACTAAAGGATAAAACTAAGTACCAGGCATAAATATACATGTGACATTTACTCATTATAAATACAAGTAGTACATCCTGTTCACTTTACCCCTACTATTAGAGCTAGGTTCCTGACTTAACTTTTTTTGTGGGGCAAATGTTGTGCACTGTTGCTAGAAAGGAATATACTTGCTTTTTAAATACTTGTTTTAATTTTGTTAGACTAGAGAAATGTTTAAAACCTGTTAAATTCTTCATTATGTATTTATAACTGTGCACACCTTGCTTTAAAACAGAGTGAATTATTTCTTTGACCATATATACATTTTGCTGATTCTAATTTTGGGGGAGATAATTCTTTTTGTTAGTATTTTAAAATTGCAAGCTCCTGAAATAGCCATTTGAAAAGTTTTGGTATGTGTTATAATAAATGCAATAATTTCATACTGTAGTATTTAACATACCAGGTAACTTGCCCTGCTCTCCGTGGGTGTTAGGTTAGCACTTCAAAACTAGATAGCTTAAGTATATACAATGAATTACATAAGGCACTGTGGTGTTAAATAGTACCCAGCCATAGAAAATACTTTTTGATTGTTGCAGGATACATATACATATACATATACTTTATATGATTGTTTCTAAAGTACCGGAAGAAATAATACTCTCTTTAGAGTTTACATGGCTTCCTTGAACCTCTTCAAATGGATGCCAATGAAAAGGAAGATTAGTTCCACTTTTATGTGAGCTTAGCATCTTATAATGGTAATATGCATCCTGGATCTTCTCCCTACCCAGCTAAGTAATCTTGGACTGGTCACTCAACTTCTTTGGGTCTTAGTGTTTTATCTCTACAGTAAATAAACAATTGATTGGGCCTTAGTGTTTTATCTCTACAATAAATAAACAGATTCTCCTAAGATGCAAAGACATCAACAATAGACGTACAAATTATATTGAGATATTCTTTCCTTAATGTTACTTAAATATGTGTTGTAATCTATGACACAAGGCTTAGTTAACACTGTCTATCTAGATTGTTGTACATTATGTGTATTTGTAAGAGTAAACCTCCCGCATAGTGACTCACTAGTGAATTTGAACATGTATTATTGGGCCTATGAAACGTATCTGAAGAGAGAATGACTTCAAAATGGGCCACAGGTATTTTTAATAGTTTTTTGTTGTTGTTGTTGTTGTTTTTTTTTTTTTTTTTTTTTTGGTAAGACTGTGACCTGGTATGATGTTACAATTCTCCTAACTTCTCCTGGCCAAATAGTAAGTTGAAATTACAAAAAATAAATAAATAAAACATAGGAAATTTTGTCAAGATAGACAGAAAATGCTGGTAATATCAGAGAAGGGTACTATATATTTCATTTCTACCTATTCTAAGGTATGACTGTGAGTGAATTGCAAAAAGAACTTCAAGTTCATCATGATTTAATTATTTCTCTTTGTTCTATGACAGAAGACAGCAATAGGATTATTAGAGAATATGTAGTGAAATTCTCTATCTCACTCTTTATGAGTTTTCTAACAAGTTTATAACTTAAAGCTTCACCAAAACCAGATCATAATTAGGCCCCTTGTTTGTTAGTATAATTTTAGCATGAAATCACAGATTTTCTTTTTGGTTTCTGCAACTTGAATGGTTTTAAAATCTAGTTCAAGATAATTTAAACAAAATATATAGTTTTAGTGTGGCTTACAAATGCATAATTGCCTAGCTCCCTTGTTGAATAACAGTTTATTTTAGTTGACTAGGAAAAATTATGACACAATTTTATTATAAAATTATGAGAGTTGGGCATGAGAACTGAGAAAAAGTAAATATTTTTCTTAACTATGCATCTGTTTAAACTTAGAATTAATCCAGGCCCTTTGTTAATTGTTGCCTTTAGCCCTTTTATTGATGAAATAAAATAACCTTGTATGCCAGCACTTTCTGCTGTAGGTGGGCTATTTGTCCTTGTTCTGCTGCATTAGCAGTCTCTGATGAGAATGAAGAGGGCGTATAGAAAAATAATAGATAAAAGAATGATACCAGTTTGCCTTTTAGTTTCAAATGGACGTTGTTTGTCATATATGTAATAGAACAGAATTCCCAACTGACGCTATTGTTTTATTTCTAGGTGGACA
Source organism: Sapajus apella (assembly GCF_009761245.1). Classification (NCBI taxonomy): domain Eukaryota; kingdom Metazoa; phylum Chordata; class Mammalia; order Primates; family Cebidae; genus Sapajus; species Sapajus apella. Next base: position 20,414,329 of record NW_022436982.1, read on the forward strand.
CAAATGATGTTGACTTAGTGGATGAATCCACATTTGAGTCTCAATACTCTCCTGATAATGACAGCATCTACTCTACTCAAACCTCTGTTTTATCTCTTCATGGCAGTTCTTGTGGTGATGGCCTGAACTATGGTTCCTCCCTTCCATCATCTCCTCCTAAGGTACAAAGGAAATGCCAATTTTTCTTTTATGAGAAAATCTTGTGTATAGTTTTCCAGAGGTCAGTCCTTACGGGGAGTTGTGGGAATAACATATTAGAGACATTATGTTTCTCTAGTTGTGCATTCATTGTTGGAGTAAAGTACAATTTCATTTAGCTAATGTTGGTTAGATAACTTTCAGATTAATAGAAAGTATTTAAATTTAGTGTCTGAGACAGAATGATAGACACAGAGGCTCCAAGCTTTGATTAGGATTTACATGTCAGAAAGAAAAATTTAACATATATTTCTCAAGTTGTGTTTTTAGCAGTGTCTACTTTGGAAAAATTACAAGAATAACTTTATTTTCTTAATGGTTTTAAAACTGACTTCTATGCAAAGTTGGATAGTAAAATACTTACTACATTAATATAACATTTACTAGCTATGTTAAACTTAACGCTGTCATATGTTTTTATACAAAATGATGCCAAAGAATACGTTACATAAAAAATCACAGTGAATGGTAAATTATGTTTATGTCACTGGATATGAATGAAGAGTTTAGTCACTATTTGACATATTTGTGCCATTTATATTTTAGGAATAGATTATTGGCATAAATGCCCCAACTCTATTCATTTTCTTGGTGACATACTCTATAATGTTCAAAAAGTAATATTTTTAAGTGTATCCAGTGTTTTGTGTTTGAGATGATATCTTATTATTTTAATTTGGATTTCCTGATTACTAATGAGAATGAATATTTTTTCATAATATTGGCCGTTTGGTTTTTACTTTTCATCAAAGATTTCTTCATATCTTTTGGCCATTTTGTATTGGGTTACTCATTTTTCTTTCAATTTATTGGTTGGTTGTTTTTTGGAAATTGATATGCAAAGCAATTCAACATATATTTTTTATGAATATGTGTGTACATGTGTGTAGTAAAATCTAAAACTGTTTTGGCAGGACACTTCTCAACTTCAAAAAAGAAGTTATCCTTGGAGTAAAAAGGAAGTATGGGAATTTAGCTATGTAATGTCTAATACATTATAACATATTATGAAGAAAGAGAGATTGAAGGAAATATGTCAGAATGTTTATATCTGTTAAATCATGGCAAAGAGTTCATATATGAATATACTTTCTCTTTTTCTATGCCGGAAATATGCTATAAACATACATTTAAAATTAAGTTGAAAAGACTGGACAATATTTTTTAATATATGAAATATGTATTTTCTACATAAGTTGAATTCAGTGGGAAGGAGTATTTATGAATAAGTTGGAAAGTGGAATTTCCATAGGTCTAGCACAGTTTTCCTCCTTTCCTAATTAACAGATTTTTTGGCCAGAACATTTTTAAAGCATTTTTTCTTTTATGTTCAAGGTGCACCTGTTATCCTTGCAAATGATGCTGGGCAATCTCCTTGAATTGGTTTGCAAAGTATAATCTTGAGTGGAGCAGCTGCTCCTCTCTTACCACACCTGAGACTGTCTGTCTGGCTGTGTCCTGTCTGGAATGTGTTCAGTCTTTGCTGGCCTCAGGGCTGGAAGCGGAGTTCATCTCCTGATGGAATCTCCTAATCCACAGCATAGCATACTTCTTCTTGCCAGTGGACAGATTGCATTGTTTAACTTAGTAATTGTTACTTAAAGGGATTACACAGTCTGCATACTGAGAAGCATATATTTTACAGGGCAAATGCTGGCTGTATGCAGCACAACATATTGGCTTATTGAAGTGTGTTTGCCTCCTTTTTTTCCCCCCCAGTAGTTTACTCTTTTGTTGAGGCAAATTTTGGCAAGCTGGTTTATCAACTGAAATACTTAAACTACAAAACAACAAAGAAGACATTAATGAGGGTGTTTTAAAACACATTGTGAAACTCCTGTATGCTCTCTGTTTTCTCTGCAACATTTTATATTTTTGTTGACAACTTTTTAATACCTAGACTTTTACTGAAATTTTTATGTAAATAAAATAAATATATAATGCATTGTTTCTTTGCACTAAATTTATCTTATTTTTAGAAATAAAAATTGGTATAGCAGCCGGACATGGTGGCTTACGCCTGTGATCCCAGAACTGTGGGAGGCCAAGGCGGGCAGATCCCAGGGTCAGGAGATCAAGACCATCCTGGCCAACATGGTGAAACCCCACCTCTACTAAAAATACCAAAATTAGCTGGGCATGGTGGCGGGCACCTGTAGTTCCAGCTACTCAGGAGGCTGAGGCAGAATTGCTTGAATCCAGGAGGCAGAGGTTACAGCGAGCCGAGATTGCGTTATTGCATTTTCAGCCTGGTGACAGTGAGACTCTGTCTCAAAAAAAAAAAAAAAAAGGAAAACAAAGATGCCTCTATCCTGATTTGAAAAAAGGATAAAATAGAGTGTAAGGATCTTAGATTTTTGACTTTGCTAAATATGATAATCTTGTAGCCTTAAATGGCAGCTGGAAATGAAGAAATCATTTTACTTATCTCTTCCCCTTGACAAATGGTCTTTTGGCCTTGGTCAGCTATACTACCGTAAGTGGTCAGTGCTAATCATCTAGAGTACAAACTCTTCATAGAGGGAGGCCTCGCTTTCCAGGGTAGCTTAAACACCAAAGGGCTGTAGCTATAAGTTGGGGCTCTTCCTCACAAAATTCTCTAATTGGGGGATCCATTCTACTTGACTTTTTTAAAGAGTATGTGTTTGCTTAATTTGATTAGTTACCATGTAACAATTTAAGAGAAATAACCATTACCCAAGAACCTGAAAAATATACCTGCCTCTTTGGCCTTTGGCTTAATAGAGGCAGGTCATTGAAATAATGGATTTTAAAAGCAACGTGGCCATAGCCAGTGGGTTTTTTCCTTTCTTATTCTTTTAAGTTTTAATTTCTTTGGTTAATCATTTTACTCTTTTTCCTTGTTACCTCCAAAGATATGACAAAATACAAAAATAATTATTTTTTAAATTTAAATATTTGCAGACTTTTGTTTAAAATCGTAACATGGTTTTTAGAACATACTTGTTTTATTTTTTCCTATTTTGGTTTAAAAATACAACTGATAAAGATTTAATATCTATTGAAGTTTCCCCTTTACTCCTTATTCACATCTCTACACCCTCCCCTCCCATATATACCCATACTCTTCCTCTCTCCACAGATGATATTGTTACCAGTGAGGTGCCTGTCCTTCATTCCTGAATATCAGTTCTGCCAGGAAATACTTTGGATTCTAGTGCAGGTTGAACTTGATGTTTGTCAAGATAGGAACCCTTTTGCACCTTGTGCATCAAACTCAACTAACGGACTTCATGATTTTTTAGTGGTCTGAACATTCTCACAAATTCTTACTTAGTGTCATTCTCTAGCATAAAATATTATTGCCTTCACATCCATGTTTAGAATGTTGATACTGTTTCTTATTTTATTTTTATTTTTTTTGCAGATGGGGTTAGAATAAAAAACTAAATCACTGTAATCAAAATGATGGGAGTGACTGTGAAAGTCTTAGTTACAAAATTGCAGGCTCTCAAAGGTATAAAAGATGTTACCTTTTCCCTTAGCAGCATCAGAGTCAAAACACTAAAGGAAGAGTGGGAGAAGGACAGTTGGAGCAGCTGTGCTTGCAATATATTTTTTTAAAGTATAATAATAATTCTCTGGTAGACTGCTTATTAGAGAAGAGTAGGTAGTGGCTATTGAATACTCAACTATTTAGTTCATTTTTGTAAATATATTATCTGGGTAAATTATATGTCGAAGTCTAACCTTAATTTATGCATTGCACTTAAGAAATAGAACTTTTTAAAAGTATGTTTAACATTTTAATGTAACCTTTTTCCAGTTTTTTACTGAGGACAAGAATATATCAAGTGAAGTCACATATTAATATAGACTTTTGAAAGACTTCGCTTTAGATATCAAGTTGCACTGGGAAATTGTGGTTATTTTTGTACATCTTATGAGGGAAGAACTGTTTTTCTTTTAGATCCATAAGACTTTTAAAAATAAAACTGAGTTGGTTGTTGAGCAACCAGAAACGTTTCTGAAGTGGGCGTATGTTGTCTACTGTGTTGATTAGCTCTTTCTTTTCTATGTGTCTGTGTTAACTCCTTCATGAATAATGCATGGGACTGTTATACCATTTACAGTACACCCCAGCTAACAAGGGTGACTTGACCTCTTTTTCTAATGAAAAGCAGTTTTGATTGTTATCTTTGTTTGAGGCATAGGGGAGATGATGTACTGCTAATTATTATAATAAATTTAGTAATATGGAAGCTAACCAATTCTGTAGTAAGTACATTGTTATTTTTCATAAGAATAAAATTATCAAAGTTGGGTGAGGGAACCAACATGTTATTGTTTAGATCCTGAAATGTGGAGATTGTTGCCTTCCTATCATTTGTTTCTGAAGATGCTACAGATGTTAATTGCTTATATGATATTTCCACTTGCCTCAATTCTTTGTACTGGGAATATCTGATAATTCTAGAGAGATAATAACTTACATTCAAGGAAAAGAGTATATAATAAATTGTGCTGGAGCAATTAATTACCCATTTAGGAAAAAAATGACAGACCCATATCTCATACCACACCCTGAAATAAATCTAGGTGGTTAAAATCTAAAACAAAGCATTTATAAAGTAGAAGAAAAATACTAAAAAGCATTTCATTTACTTTTTGTGGAAGGACTTATTAAGTAATACATAAAACACAGAAGCACAAAAAAAAATGACAAATTTGGTTACAGAAATAACTTCTGCATGACAAAATATTACCTATTAAACTTAAAGACAAGTGCAGACTGGGAGATTATTTGCAGTGTATATTATAAAGACTTCGTATTCAGACTATGACAATGACAAGAAGAATGTCTATTCTTCATCATGAATACCTGTAAATGCCTATTAAGATAATTTTTTCTTGGAGGCACCTGTGAATCCAGATCAATTAATATCATACTTTTTATGTTCTTGGTCACTTCACAAATAGAAACTTCAAAGTAATTAGAACTGAATTGCATTTTAAGTGAAATTTGAAATTATAAGTTATTTGCTTCTTTGTGTAATTTGAACTCTGAGACAACGTTGGATAAAGAATATGAAGATGGTGTTAACAGAAGAAATACAAATGGCGTATCCTTGATAACTGTTAGGAACACACATAGTAAAACATTAATGAATATATTTATTATAAATCAAATTGCCAAACTAATCTAGGGCTGGCAAGATTCATTAACAGGTATTCCTGTATTTTCCTTTTGCAAGAGAAAATTGGAAGACAATTTAACAGTATGTACAAATATTTTAAGTGTGCATATCATTTGACCAACCACTGCAATTCTAGTGATTCATAGTGAATATATCTTTACACGTATGCACAAAGTTGTAGAATATAAATTACAGCAGTAGCTTACAATTATTGGTCATTTTCTATTAAGGCCTGTTTTTAGTACTTTGTGAGTATTAATACTGTCTGTCCTCCCAACAGTCCTGTATTAGGTTCTATTATTTTCCCCAATTAGTAGATGAGAGAGCCAAGGCATAATGTTTAAGTAACTTGTCAAAGCTCTAACATTTAATTAATGGTGAGCCAGCATTTGAACTCAGGCATCCTGGCTTCAGAGTTTACACACCAGTGTCTTTCATACTTAGGAATAACTTACAGCCATAAGAAGATTAAAGTTGACTTGTTTTTAAACTCACATCAAGATGCAAAGATACTGCAAAAAAAGTAAAAATGCTATTTATTGTATGATTGTGTTTAGTTTTTAAAAATGTATATCTGCTATATCTGCTTCTAATGTGTGAGTATGTACAAGTGTAGTTGTATGTATATATGATACAAATGCATTAAAAATTTGATGGATAAACACCTAACTGATGCCAGTCATTTTTACTGGCGAAGGGAATGGAAATAGGAGCCATAGCAAAGACTCTTCATATTGTATTCTGTATGCATACACAATACATGTCTGTATCTTGAATCTTTTATGCAATAATATATTCATATGATACTTTTATACATTAAAAATATCAATAAAAGAATTGAAGGGAAATCTGATAGGTTTATTCAACAGCAGTTTATGAAGTGACTGCTTGCCCAAAGCACATTAGTATTGCAATATATCTGTTATAAGTAGATCCACATATTTATATAGAACTGTAAAATTTTAGTTTCAGCGGATTGTAGAAATTGTCTAATATAAAGACCAGAGAGCTTCTGTGATCTACAGATTGTTAATCACAGAGCCTGGATTTAGAGCCTACATTTTATGACATCCCATTTTACTATTCCTTCTGTTATATCTTACACAATATTTATGCAAATTTTTCCTATGGTAATCTGAATTGTAAAGCTTTCTGTTCTTCTCCAGAGCTGCTTATAAATGCCTATCAAAATAATTTTGTCTTGGAGGCTTTTGTGAGTCCGAACCAATTAATGTCATAGTTTTTATGTTCTTGATCTCATAATAAATAGGAACTTCAGACTGATAGGAAACAAACTACACTTAAAGTGAGATTTGGAAGTTTGTTACTTGCTCTTCTATGTAATTTGAACTCTGAATAATTTTATTTGTAGAAAGAACATAGTATTATATCTAAATGATCTTATGTACAGTATCTTGTACAAGTATAACTCAGTAGAACATGAGATGTATGACTTGCAGGAAACGTATTTAAAAGGATTTATGAAAATACAGATATGCAGAAAATCTGCTAAGTGAAGAATTGTATGTTTGTTAAGGGTTTTTGAGTAATAAATAATTGTTATGTTTTATGTTTTACTAAATTGTTGTTCATTAAGAAGTGATGTTATGAATTACATTGATGTAATACTGGTCACATTTTTTATTTATTTTTTAATTTTTTTTTTCAACCACCAGGATGTTATCGAAAATTCTTCTGATCCAGTGCTTGATCTCCATATGTCTTTGGAGGAACTATATACCCAGAATCTCCTACAAAGACAGGATGAGAATACACCTTCAGTAGACATAATTATGGGGACTACTTCTGGCTTTACTATAAATGACTACACACCTGCAAATGCTATTGAACAACAATGTGAATGTGAAAACACAATAGTGTGGAATGAATCTCATTTACCTAGTGAAGTTATATCAAGTGCAGAACTTCCTTCTGTGCTACCCGATTCAGCTGGAAAGGTAATATTTTAAAGATATGGTTTGTGTTTTATGATGAGGTAGGGAATAGTGAAGGGTTATTCTGGCTAATTTCTTCATTTGGAATTAGTGCTTCTTGACGCTAAGATTTTCAGAAAGCAACCTATGAACTTGTTTTGGTTGTAGGTTCTTGCAGAAAAAGCACAATCAATTAGAGAATATGCATGATGTTGAAATCACATTCCAAAGTCTAGTTTCCCTTTCCATGTGACTTGTGACTTGTTTTTTCTTTCTTACAGAGCTCTGAGTACCTACTTGAACAGAGCTCCCTGTCCTCTAATGCTGAGTGTGTCATGCTTCAAAATGTATCCGAAGAATCTTTTGAAAGGACTATTACTATAGCAAAAGGCAATTCTAGCTTAGGTAAGTTTCTCATTTTCCTCATATACCTCTACTTCTTAACCCCCTTGACCAAGGGGAAATATTGAATATGGTAAATTTCAATATTTTTTGCTGTAGATAAGAGAACAGATGGTAGAAATTTTCCTTTAGTTTTTATAGTTTTTCTTTCTGTGTCCTCATTATTTTTTCTGAAATGGTTTACAGGTTTGTTTACTTCATGTGAGCAGAAATCCCTCATTCTCTTAATTATTTCAGAGTATTCACAAGCCTCATTTACATTCAGTAAAAGATATATGAATTGTGTATGAAACAGCAAATCAGAAAGGGAATTCTTAGAAAAGGAAAAGTCAGCAATTTAGAATTCTAAATTCTTTGGAAAAGTAAATTATTAGTTTCTTTGAATGTACCAGTGATGTATAAGTCAGTCTGTATTTAATTTCTTTCACTCACTGAAAGAAAGACTAAAAAGACAACCAGGTGTGCCAGTACCAAAATGTAAATGTGAGTTATTCAGTAGGACTTCCCAGGTGGCAGGATTTTGTGTCCTCTTTTACCCACAAAACCCTCTGAATTGGGCAAAGAAGACTTTCTGTAGAAATACCATAATTACAATAGCTAAAACTGTGTCGAGGCAGAGCACATTTGTTCTCTCGTTCAATTATACAGTCATGTGACTCAGCCCTGTCCTTTTCGATAAATAGGATGGTAGATTGCTCTAAGTGTTTAAATGCAGCCCAAGACTCTGGTTAATTCAGCACCAGAGATCCTTTTCCTTCTATGAAGTAACCAACCACTACCTTTTACATTGATGTCTTAAGGCAGGGTCTTATTACCTTAAGTTTTGAGATTTGTCAGAGAAATCCAGCAGTGCTTACTTGATGAGTGGGATTTCAGCCTTAGTTTCCAAGATTTTTTTCCATTTGGTGGTGGCGGGGTACTATCAACAGCAGCTAAACAGAATTATAGCAGATAATTTCTGTATTATAATATTTCTTATATATATTACATTTAATAAGATGATACAAAGTTTGAACTGCAGAACTTTCCATACTCATTAATTATGATACAGATATCTAAGCCATGCCAGAATTATTTCATCGGCTTTAGTGTTCCTGATGCCGCATTACTCAAAATATTAGTTCTGTAGGATGTTAATAGGAGTTATAGATGAGTTCCAAGTTTAAAAGTTTGGGATGAGATAAATTTAAGAAGACAGTTTTCTTTTTACCTTTCAATATCTTTTATACTCCAGTGTGCATTGTGAATCACTAAGAGATTATCAAATGTAGCATTTTTCACATTTAACTGGCCGTTGAAGCCATTTTTTTTGAACGATTAGTAAGACAGAGATTTTGCAAAACCCATTTAAGCACTATTATTCTATTATATTTGCTAAACTAGAAACATTTATTTTCATACTATACCCACTATGCAGAGACACCATAATATTACCATTGTTCTCAAAGAACACAAGTTTAAGAGAGTAGGATTTAAATTGACATTTAAAATCCTAAAGGCATTAAAATATTGTACATGCTATGATAGATACTTACACAGAGAACACTGAAGGCTTAAAAGAGGGAACAACTAATCCCTACTCTCCGGGTGTGGAGAAATTTAGAATGGTTTCAGAAAAGAGGAGATGTATGATTTAGGTCTAAAAAGAGGATGTTTTTACCACATAGTTAAGGAACTGGAAAAAGTTGAAAGCTGTTAGAAGTAAAGCAGAGAGATGTGAAATATTACTGAAACTAGTTCTGTATGAATGAAGTGTGTTGTGATGACCTGCAAAGTAAGAAGTGGGAGACAATTGCTGGATGGGTTTGTGTGCAGCACGCAGAACTTCTGCAGCAGCCATCTACTGCCTTATGCTTCCTGTAGGCAGCAGGAGCTAGGGACAGGAGAGTGACATGACCAGATTTGTGTTTTAAGAAGGGCATTCAGCCTAGGTTGGTGAAGCATTTAGGAGGCTCTTGTAAGAGCCATGGTTTGGGTACATCAGATTTTGCAATCTATTTGGGTTGCTTACCAATTTTTTTTTTTTTTTTTTTTTTTCTGACAGAGTTTTTGCTTTGTTGCCCAGGCTGGAGTACAGTGGTATGATCTCGGCAAACTGCAACTTCCACTGTGTAGGTTCAAGCAATTCTTGTACTTCTCAGCTTCCTAAATAGCTGGAATTACAGACCTCTGCCACCACGCCCAGCTGAATTTTAGTATTTTAGTAGAGATGGGGTTTCATTATGTTGCCCAGGCTGGTCTTGAACTCCTGAGCTCAGGCAATCTGCCTTTCTCGGTCTCCCAAAGTGCTAGCATTACAGGTGTGAACCATCCTGCCTTGCCTGCTTACCAATTTTAATTGATTGTGAGAATGTTGAATTTTGTCAAAGCGTTTCTTCATCTATTGGGGAAAGTATATGGATTTTCTTATATATTCTGCTAATATGTCAAGATACATCAATTTTTTTATTGTGGTAAAATATACTAACATAAAATTGACCATTTTCATCATTTTTAGGAGTGCATTTCTGTGGCATTAAGTGCATTTACATTGTTGTGCAGCCATCATCACCATCCATCCCCAGAATGTTTTTATTTTCCCCAGTTGAAACTCTGTATCCATTAAACAGTTGTTCCCCATTGCTCTCTCTACCAGTCCCCTATCAACTACCATTCATTTTTCTGTCTCTGAATTTGACCAAATGCTTCATATAGGTGGAATCATAAAATATTTATCCTTGTGTGACAGGGTATAATGTCTTCAAGGTTCATCCATGTTGTAGCATTTATCAGAATTTCCTTTTTAAGGCTGAACAATATTCCATTATATGTATACACTGTACTTTGTTTATTCATTCATCTATTGATAGACACTTGAGTTGCTTCCACCTTAGTTTTTAAGCTTTAATATAAAAATATGCTAGGTTAATAAAGTTATTAGAAGAAAACAGTGAAAGGTAAAAGTGTTTTTCCATCATCTCTAGAAATCCCTTTAAACCTCAACACCTGACTTTAAAATTAAAGTATAAAAGAGCCCTTTCATTTGTTTAGTGAAAGTAAAACATTGTCTGGACGTGGTGGCTCACACCTGTAATCCCAGTACTTTGGAAGGCCGAAGCAGGCAGATCACCTGAATTCAGAAGTTCAAGACCAGCCTGCCCAACATGACAAAACCCCGTCTCTACTAAAAACACAAAAATTATCCAGGTGTGGTGGTGGGTGCCTATAATTCCAACTACTTGGGAGACTGAGGCAGTGAGCTGAGATCGAGCCACTGTACTCCAGCCTAGGTGACAAGAGCGAAACTCTGTCTCAAAAAAAAAAATAAATAAATAAATAAAGTAAAACATTTAGGTGTGAAATTACAGCACCATTTAGTTTACCATTCACACTGTGATATAAAAGTATAAATCACAATTAGTTTAACTTTTCTGTTTCATTTCCATTATTGATATGCCTAATATGTTTATAGGGCTTTTTCCCTGGGTTTTTGATTTCCTGGGACCCAGTGAGGCTTCTCTGGCGTTTTGGGGTTAAAATTTACAGCATGCCAAGACAAGAACATTACTCTGTTATATCATTTGGTAGGAGATGCTCAATGTTCCAATTTCTATAGCACTTTGAATAACTAAATGTAAAGGAATCTTGAAAAATCTATGTAAAAATTTAAGCATTCAATTTAATCAGGCGTTGACTGTACAACTTGAAGTAACAAAAAGTGTGATAAATAGTATTTTAGGAAGTCTAAATAGAGGCTGGCTTTGTGCTGGTGGAAAAGTAAGTTATGAAAGGTTCTATCAGTGAGCTCACTTTCTTAGATTCACAGTCTCCCCATAATCGGCTATATGAGATTGTTTGCAGTTTTAGCTTTGTGAGTAATAATTTGTTTCTTTGCCTACTGATGACCAGAAGAAGTTATTAATAAATGACAGGTTTCTGTAAAAACTGTTATAATCCATTGTTTTGATTTCATGAATCATTCAGGTTTTTAAACTTTGTTAAATGTAGAGTGAAAATGTTGTATACAGAAATACAGATATATTAATGTCCACATGCGTATAATGATCATTAAAAAATCCTAATCTTGATGCTTTTTGATAAGTTTTGGTCCATTGGTTAATGATGTGGTGTTTGGACTTGAAGGTAAAAAGCAAGGTCCTTCAGGGGAAAACAAAGGAAAGGAAGATCTTATCTTCCCTTCACTGATAGATACAGAAACATAGACAGACTTAGGAATTTCTTTGAAATTACTCAACCCTTAAAGACGAAGAGTGAGAACTCAAACCTGTCTCTGATTTTCACATATACCATACAATACATTCAGTACTTGAGTTACCCAAGGTCACATTATGATTGTTGTAATAACAAGCTTCATTTTAAAACTGAATTAAGATTTACATTTAGTCTTTAGGGAGCAATGTAACCTTGGTTTTCATTTTAAACATATTTTATGAGTTTTGTGTTGTTTTTAGTTTTCTGACTAAATTTTGTTGTACACTTTGTGTCAGGTACTTTGAAAGTTTTACTATACATAAGTGTTTCTCACTTAATTCTTTAAACAACCATAAGAGAAAATGCCATCCCTTTTAAGAGATAAGTAAACTGAGGCCCTGTGTGAGGTTAGGTCAGTTGCCCAAGCTTGTACTGATTGGAAGTGGTGGAATTCAGATTTGTAACCAGTTCTCTAGTTCCAAAGTTCATGATTTGGGATTTAGATATTCTTTGATGCTTCTTCCAGGAAAAAATTGAGAGATCTTACAAATTACAACCAAAATCTAGTTAGTGGAGATTACCCCCAAGTGACTCAACCTTGAAAATTGTCATTTGGTAAAAGGAAAGTATAAGCTCAGCTAACTGATGTTGACTTTTTGGTTTACATGGTTGATGTGACCTGACAGCCTTCGTAGCTGAGAGTCGCGAGTTAAATATGCTATTAAAAGTGAATTCAGAGATCATGTTGGCCATAGCTCATGATATGTTTCATGTCTGTGTTTTACCTTTTGTAGTCTGACTGGTGCTAATGAGAATAAGACGGTGAGTTGGATTCCCAGTGTGATTCACTGAGTTAAAGTTTACCTTGTGCTGACACATTCTTATTTTACCAAAGTACGGTTGTGTTGTGGGTATTGGTGGGAGAAAGGTGGCTTTATCAGTTAAAAACTAGAGTACCTTTTGAAAATTTTCAGAGCCAGTCTTTTTGCTCGCCTGAAATGGTATCTTATTATTTTATGGTAAGCAGAGATGTCTTCTTAACAATACACTTGAAAATTGTTACTATGAGTCTTACCTGAATGTTTTAAGTACATTTAAAAATGTTTTATTTCTATCAGAAAGCAATAAGTAGGAGCTTGGATTGCCATATCCAGGCACGAACTATTAGGCTAAAAACATAATCAGAATCATTTTTTACAATGTTTGAAATACCATATCTAATTTGGTATGAGTAGAATTAATATTTGGAAAGACATCATTTTTTAAAATATATAAAAACCTAAAAAGGAATTTGTGACATCTGTCAAAGAAGGTTTTATAAATACCCTGGTAGCTTTATATCTCTCCTTATCTTGTTTAATTATATAATTTTGTTTTGGAAGAAACTTTCAACACTTCATTTTAAGTGAACTTACATTATTTTTGCAAAGTTTTAAATATAATTTTTAAAAGTTCTGTATTTTTCAAGGAATAGAGTGAGGATCGGATGCAAAGGGAACATTTGGGCCCTGCCTCCTCCCAAGCCGCCTCTGGGCCTCACTGCCTCCACAGCCATCCCCTAACTATCAGCTCACTCTCTCCCACCGGCCTGCCGCTTATCCTGGAGCCCAGGGCTGCTCTGTCAAGACCCGCCATGGCAGCCCTAGGCCCCCGTGGCTTGCTGGTGCCTGGGGCCCTCGGGCCCTTGCCACCACTCAGAGAGGGCCCGGAGTTCTGGAGCTAGGCAGAGACAGGGTCGGGCCGGCATCTGGAGGGGAGCCAGGGCCCAGAAAAGCTGACTTGCTCTTCCAGAAGGACATTTGAGGAAGTGATATGGAAGAGTGAGAGTTATCTGTGCAAGAGCTGCAGAAAGAAGGTGTCAGACAAAGACTTCAAAATGGGCAGAGACTAGATGTATTTGTGGCTAGAATTCAGGGAGTCAAGAAGGACATAACACAAAGCAGGGATACACACTGCAAAGGCCAGTGTACCCCTGGCCTATAGTCTGTGCTGAGCAAGTGTGTTGTGTTTTACTACAACAGGAAACTATCGAAGAGTTGCAGCCAAGGGACTAATAGGATGTGACTTGTCTTTTTTTGTAATGGTCCCTCTGTCTTCTGTGGGAATTATGCGTTAAAGGAGACAATAATGGAAGGCAGGTGACCAGTTAGGAAGGAGGCTTTTACAAAAAGTCAGGCAAGAAAAGGTGTTGACTTTGTCTAGGGTTAGTATCTAAATGGAAAAAGGTAAATGGATTCAAGATAAATTTTGAAGATAGAAATGACAGGATTTGGTGATTGGATTAAATATAGGGGTTGAGAGAGGGTATGAATCAAGAAAGACCCCAGTATTTCTACTTTGAATAATGGAGGGTAGTGTGGTCATGCAATTTACCAAAAAAGGGAAGAAAAACGGAGAAATAATGTGAGATTAAAAATTGCAGGTTCAATTTTATACATGCTGAGATTGCATTTCCTGCGAGACATCCATGGGACGTGAAAAGAGGGCAGTTTAGTCCAGTGCAGTGGCTCACGCCTGTAATCCCAGCACGTTGGGAGGCCAAGGCGGGCAGATCACGAGGTCAGAAGTTCAAGACCGGTCTGACCAATATGGTGAAACCCATCTCTACTAAAAATACAAAAATTAGCTGGATGTGGTGGCGTGCGCCTGTGATCCCAGCTACTCAGGAGGCTGAGGCAGGAGAATCACTGCAACCCCCGGAGGTGCAGGTTGCAGTGAGCCGAGATCATGCCACTGTACTCCAGCCTGGGCGACAGAGTGAGACTCCATCTTAAAAAAAAAAAAAAGGAAGGCAATTTAATATCCAAATTAGAGGCTTAAAGTTCAGAGATAAAATGGAAATAGATTAAGTTCATAGCAATTTACTTCAATAAACTGTACTTTCACGCACTGTGATAGGCTCCAGGTATGAAGACTTCAATATAAGCTTCTTGATGTTAGGAATTCTGTGCTGTGCTTTTATCCTAAGCAACCAATATAGTTTTGGCACGTATTAGCTACATAGTAAATAGATCCGAATGAACAAGTGACATAGAAATAAGGTAATAGCAGATAATTTCTTAATTTACAGAACGAATTTTCCTTTTGTAGTCTTGATTTTAATTCTCTTTTATGTGTAAGAGACGAACTGCTATTGTAAAACTGATTCAGTTGTATCATAGTACTCTCCCTGAGAGTCCTTTTTATTTAAGGGGGCAACACATCACATTGTCTAAATTACATTCATTCCACAATGTAGACCCATTTCTTTTATAATATATTGACTCTACACAATTTGACAAACATTTACAAATTTACTTAAAAATATTTTTTGTTAGAAACACTTTTTCTTGTTTTTGCTATTGCTTTTTATTGACTAAAATGTTACTCCTATTTTTATCTACAAATCATAGGAATTATTAAATTCAAATTAAAATGAATTTGAAAATCATGTATTTAATTATATTTGCATTTCTCTTTTCCTATAGGAATGACAGTTAGTGCTAATAAAGATGGCTTGGGGATGATTGTTCGAAGCATTATTCATGGAGGTGCCATTAATCGAGATGGCCGGATTGCCATTGGGGACTGTATCTTGTCCATTAATGAAGAGTCTACCATCAGTGTAACCAATGCCCAGGCTCGAGCTATGTTAAGAAGACATTCTCTCATTGGCCCTGACATAAAGTAAGTATCATTTGGAGCCCAGTTTGGCTTGGGAAATTCAGAAATTCCACTGAATCAGAATTCTTTTTCAGTATACACTTCTGTTTGAGATACAAACATTATCACACTTTTTAAAAAATATAAATCACTCAAGAAATTGACTATGTTTTAGTCATTCTCAATTCTAAGTATAGTTTCTTTGAGACTCTAGCAGTATTAAAAATTTGAAAATGTTGCTTTGTTTTTTCTTTGTTTTGTTTTGTATTTTGTTTTTCTTTTTGAGACAGAGTCTAGCTCTGTTGCCGGGCTGGAGTGCAGTGGTATGATCTTGGCTCACTGCAAACTCTGCTTCCTGGGTTTAAACAATTCTCCATCTCAGCCTCCTGAGTAGCTGGGATTATAGGCACATGCCACCACACCCGGCTAATTTTTTGTATATTTACTGGAGATGGGATTTACCATCTTGGCCAGGCTGGTCTTGAACTCCTGACCTCGTGATCCGCCCATCTCAGCCTCCCAAAGTGCTGGGATTACAGGTGTGAGCCACCGCGCCTGGCCTGTATTTTTTATTATACTTCTCTAGTGATTTCTACAACCACCATAGATGTGTGGGATGCAATGACTCTCACATAGCAAGAGGACCCAATTTTAGGATCTTAGAAAGATGTTTGGTTTGGCTTCAATATAAGAATTGTACCCTACCTAATTGAACTGTGTGGATCCTAGAACTAAGCCAGTTCTTTAAGGGCCAAACATGCAAAAAACATAAAACAGTGTCCATCTGACTCAAAACTTACCCTTTCTTGAACTACCTCATAAACTCAGGGGACAGACAATATGTTGGTATGGTCTGTTTGTAGGTCATGTAGGATATTTTGTCAGGAAGTGCTTAAGATTTCTGATAATCCCATAATGTACTAAAAGCACATCATATATGTGGTTTGGTTTTTAAGTCACTAAACATTCCTTGAAGCAACATAAAAATCAGCTCATGACTTTATTATGATACTTTATCAATGCGGCATTTGCCTCTAGCATGAATCACTGAATATTTGTTTTTAATGTATGAGGGATGACATCATATAATAAGAGCTCAGGGAAAGATTGTTTACCTAAAATGGATGTAATGATTATTAGTATGGGGGACTTTTATGTATTAATCTTATTTTACTGACTATATTCTCTATTACTAGTTGTTTTGCAAAGTATGTATTGCTAGGGCTTAGGTAACAAAAGCTGTACAGACTGTTTTTCATTCTGTGGTCAATAAAAAGCAGAGAAATATATACATTTGGAGCAGATTCTGCTATCTTTTATACAAAAGAAATATTATTTTTAGGCAAAATCTTCACTAATGGGTTTTCATATTTTTGTATGGTTTTTGATTTTTATTTACAGTTGAACAGATCATCAGATCATGTTACTGTTCCTTAATTACCTTATAATAATTGGAGCACAAGTGAACATCATTAAAAATGTTAGTCCTTTTATCATAAGAAAAGAGAAACTTCAAGTGTTTTCCTTAGCCAGTGTTCCATGACATAGATCATATGGAGACTATGTATTTATTGCAGGGGTTTTAGTTTAAATGGATTAGATATAGTATAAAGTGCAGTTGGCCTAGTAACTGATCATTTGATTTATTGTGCCATGATGTACATTTATGCTGTGTGTGCTGATACCAGTCTGCTGCCCACCTTTTGGCGCTCCGATCACCAGAATTAGTACTAGCCCTACCCCTCAGTTCTAATGTACTGCAGAACTTTAAGAGTGGTTAAAAAATAAGACCATTGTGACACCAGTTTGGCATAAGTCATGCATCTGGTCACCTCTAGAAAACTTTTGGGGTACATTTTCAGGCTCAAAGTCTTTTTTTACCCTTTCCTCATTTTTTTTTTTTATTGTTGTATGTTTCCATTTCCCCTCTCCCTCTGATTCAGCAGAATTTACCCAGTCATATGGGCAGAAGCTTTATTATGGCTATGAAGGATATCTAGAGAGCTAGCTTCATACCTACTTTAGGATCTTAGGAGGCAGAATGTACTGTAGAATCTTACATTTTTTTTAAAAAAAAAGAAAAATCATACAACCTTTCTTCTGGAAATCAATCATCCAGTCAGTCAGTCAGTCTCTCTCCAATGCAGGTAAACTAACATGCAAACATTCAAAACACATTGATTTCTTCTCAAATGCCTTAAAAATGCTCTCATTCAAATGGTGATAGCTTAACTTATTGATTAATTATAGAAATAAACTAAAATCATCCTTACATTATGCTTTTTCAGGAAAAAAATAGATTATAAAATGTAAATAGCCATTTAGATTGACCAGGGCTGAGCAGCATGTTCTGTGCATTTTACATGAAATGTTTTTGTCCCTGTACCTTTCCTACCACTTGTTTCGTGAAGCAGAAGGTTTAGAATTACCTTGAAAGCTATGTGAATAATTTTCCCAAAAGGAAAGTTTAGTCCTTCCATTACTCTGAATAGAGCCATAACATTGCCTGGGGCCCATTAAGCTTTGTGCTCATTACCTGGATCTAGGCTCCATCCACATCGCTTTCTCATTATTTTTCTTTATGAACCTAGCTTAATCTGGGTGGGGGTGGAGGGGTGTATTGTAGGGACTTTAAAAAAAGAGACTGTGGTTCAGTTACATAACTGATTGGTTTTAGGGAAAGCATTGCATATAGAGACAATGCACTGGATTTCTTTTTTGCCATTTACGATAGATAGCGAGGAACTTTTGTGTGTGTGTGTTCATGCATGCATGGGTAGATAATTTGAGTTTCAAGAGTTCAAGAACAGCCAGTTTAAGATCCAGGTTTCATTATTTTCTATGGAAAACCAGATGCGAAGCCTCACCAGAATGCATTCTGTTTCACTTCTCACTCCACCTTGCCAGGAGCTCTTATATTTCTGTAATAATAGCCAGGGTTTTGTGCTTAGCAGCAGCTGCTTATAACATCTGCCAGATAATTACTGAGCTGAATCAGAATTCACCTGCCTTAACCTAAAGTGTGGGATGAATTCCTGATCAAGGAATAAAAGATTGATTGCAGTTACATTTTTTTCATGCTTGTTAATAATCACTGCTATAGACACTAGTAAAGAGCAGATGCTTTTCTGGGGGAGGTGTAGATGGGAGGGAGGTGGAAAGGGGAAAAAAAAACAACCAGGAGCACCCACTTTTAACTGCATATGTATGCATCTCACATTCAGCACAAGACATTGACATTTGTTAACACCATTGTAAAAAGATGCCGCGGCGTATGCTTCACATTCTAGATTTTCTGCAGCACCTGCTGACGATCGAGTCCCCTTTTATGTGTGAGTATCAGTGATTCAGAAGCTCATTATGGCTGTGTGTTACAACTTGTCTGTGAAAACAATTTTGTGCTTTTGTAATGTTCCAGTGCAAGGATAGACCCCGATATAGATTTCGTATATACATTTTGGATTGTTTTCCTCGTTTAAATAAGAACATAAAATCCAACAGAGCTGTGAGATTGTTACGTTTTCACATTGCACTCATGATTGTGAACTCATTTGAAAATCATATTTTCTAATTACAAAGCTTTTGAGCTCCTGTGTAAGGGAAGGATCTTGATTGCATGTGCAGGCGCAGTCTCTGCATTAATAACCATATCACATTACAGCATCACTAATGGTATTCTTTTTTCTTCTAGTCTATGTATAACCAAAAGTTAGTCCATGTGTAACCAAAAGTTATTTTAAATTTTTAATTCAACTCTCTAAGCATTTTCAGTGTGTTTTTGCAGCCCGTAATACAGCTTTGGCCTTTTTGCTACGGATTTGGAGGTTTTGTATGACTGTGTGACTAGACTTGTGCTAGCATGGTTCTGCATGTGCTCTTGCATTGTGGGACACTTGTTCTCATGGCCTCACTCTCTGTAGTGGCTAAATAGTTATTAAAACTGCCATCTCTACTCTTTCTCACTGGTATGCCAAGTATAGGAAAAATATTTGTAAATACCTCCACTCCTCACCTTTTGGTAAAAGAAAAAATAACATTGAACAAATGTAAAGAAAAATTCCTTTATAACATTGTTTGGGATAGAAACATCTTTACCTTCTTTCTCAAACCAATTAAAAATTAAATACTTAGTACTGATTACTATTATTTTTGCTTTCTGTCTTGCCTTTTCTCCCTGACCTTTTCCTGGCTTTTTAAACTTGTGTTTTATTTATAGGAGTTTTACTGAATCTTCAGGAATAACATCAGTTTTCTTGAATAGCCTTTTCACATTTTAGGTTTTATATTTATCTTTATTTTATTTTTTCATCATTTAAAATATAATCAGTCTTCTTTCCTGACATAATGTATTGTTTGAAGGGATAAAAGCAGATTTGCTGTGCCAAATATTTTTGTAGCACCTTAGAGAAGGTGTCTTTATAGATGAATAAACTAATTAGGGCCAGAATTAAAATGCAACTTTTTCACCCAGCTTAGTCTTAAATCCATTGATCTGTACTTTCTGCTTCATTTTTTGACCTTTGAGGTAAAAGTGTCATGAAGCCTCCATGTATTCTGCCCAAGTGATCAGTATGACCAAGAAAGCTGATGATCTGTGAGAGCACTGACTTACATTTGGATTGTGCTTCTCAGTTTACAGTAGCTTCACAAAAGTGACATCCTTTTTGTGGTAGAGGGTATAGAGGTTCAGCGGTGGTGATTTACCCCATGACATTCTGCATGATAGCAGAACTGTGTCTTCCGACTCCAAACCCAAGTGACCTCACACTTTGAAGTGAAAGAGTGAATGCTTTCTATAGAATGTCAATATATTTGAAATTATGTATACTCATTCAATAAATTATGACATTGGTGTAATTTTTATTTTGTTATAACATAAAAGACAATCTTTTTATCTTTGCCCTCCAGTGCTGAGGCTTTGTATACTTATTATTATAACAGATATATTATGGAGAGATGATTTAATAATCTTTGTGATTTCTGATTTTTTTGTTGTTGCACAAAAGTGCTGCATTGAGTTCAGATTCAGTATTTCTCTTATGTTACTATTCATTAATTTGAATTTCTTGAAACAACTTACTTAAACTGTATCCACTATGTAAGAAGCCTTACAGGACAGCTGTAAACTTGAGTTTTCATATATCAGTTTCTAAACATTACAGCAGTAGTCAGCATCTGGCACAGTGTCTTCCACCTAATAGGCATTCAGTCAGTACTTGTTGAATTAGTAAATGGCCATTCACGTGTAAATTGTAGTCTTTACTTTGAGACCAAAGTGAATTTTTAAAAATTGCTACAAATTAGTAAAAGCCTTTCCATAAACTCAAATGGTTTAATCTCATACTTTAGACTTGAGAGTTCATAACTTAATAGTGCTAACATAATTATTGATAATACTTGTTAATCTCTAGAATTAATTATGTATTTATAGAAAGATGTAAAGTAATTTGTGATATTTAGCATTTCAACAGAGTAAACCTAATTTGTTTCTGCTAGAGAACCCAGAAATCTTTGGACAAAATTATTGTTATTACTGACAATCATTGTTCTAGGGATTTATATATCTTCCTAATTAAAAAAAAAATTGTTGTTAACCTTTTCGTTTGACAGTATAAATAATTCTGTTTTCCTTCCCCGCATGATGATTGGTAAACACATAGTTAATCACAGCATTTAAAAACTTAGTTTCTGTTGTTATTTTCCCCATGGAATACTTTATCCTGTTGAAGTTTGGACTCTGCTGAATATACTGATTAAATGAGTCGTGTGAAAAAGTAGGGAGAAAGAGACAGTATGACTTGTTTCCTTTATTTTAGAAACTTTTTCTAACAGCTAGGCAAAACATTGTTTCCCTTCACTTTCATGGATTCTGTTTTGTTCCAGAATTACTTATGTGCCTGCAGAACACTTGGAAGAGTTCAAAATAAGCTTGGGACGACAATCGGGAAGAATGATGACATTGGACATTTTTTCTTCATACACTGGCAGGTGAGTGAAACATTAAATTTGATACAATAAATGATATAGCAAGTTGTAGAGGATTTAGAATTCAGAGTCAGGAGGACTAGAACAAAGAAAAAGCCTGAATCCTTTTCCTCTTTCAAGATTTTAAAAAATGTTCTTCCCTTACCCTCAATTGTGTAACTAATTATTATATAGTATGGAAAATTTGAGAAATATATAAATATTCAAATCAGTAGAATAGTATTTAATTCTACCACACAATGTAGCACTTTTAACATGCTAAGTTTTGATAATTTGCCCCAAATGAGTATCATTTCATTAATTTCTTAGAACCTAAGAAATTGTATGATGTTTTTACTTTTTCATAAATATTATCAAACATCTTTAGAAATGTTATTTATTCTTTTATTAACATGCATACAAATTCAGAAACTTTTTTTTTCTTTTTCAAGGCAGAGTCTCACTCTTGCTCAGGCTAGAGTACAGTGGTGCCATCATGGTTCACTTCAGCCTCTACCTCCTGGGTTAATGCAGCCTCCTATCTCAGCCTCCCAGGTAGCTGGGATTATAGGTGTGTGCCACCACATTGGGCTAATTTTTGTATTTTTTGTAGAGATAGGGTTTGCTCACGTTGCTTTGGCTGGTCTCAAACTCCTGAGCTTAAGCCATCTGCCCACTTTGGCCTCCCAAAGTGCTGGGATTCACAGGTGTGCACCACCATGCCTAGACCAGAAACATTTTAAATCGTAATTTTCTTACTCTTTTGGAGAATGTTGAGCTGAACCTGTTAGCATATATACATGTTAGGAAATGATGTTTGGCTTTTTAAAGGTGCTTGATATACAGTGTATTAAGAGCCTTTAAATAATATAGGGAACATTTTCTTTTTTCTTAGGAAAGGCAAGAACTGGGTTTTGATGCTGCTGCTGACTGAGTCAAGATCAGGGAGATAAATAATGTCATATTGCTTTTCCATGAAGAATGTACCATTTTACACTCTCAGTTGTGGGCCTGTGTTTTTCAGTTGTGCTGGTAACTGAGTACTAAGTTTCTTGTAAGCATGTGGTAGAGCAGAAATGGCCTTGCAAGCACTTTGAGGTCTTCTCAGAAGAGTTCTACCATTCTTTTTTTTTTTTTTTGAGATGGAGCTTTGCTCTTGTTGAGCAGGCTGGAGCGCAATGGTGTGATCTTGGCTCACTGCAACGTCCGCCTCCTAGGTTCAAGGGACTCTCCTGCCTCAGGCTTCTGAGTAGCTGGGATTATAGGCACCAGCCACCATGCCCAGCTAATATTTTGCGTTTTTAGTAGAGACGGAGTTTCACCATTTTGGCCAGGCTGGTCTTGAACTCCTTACCTTGTGATCCCCCACCCCCTCACATCAGCCTCCCAAAGTGCTGGTGTTACAGGCATGAGCCACCATGCCCGGCCATGTTCTACTATTCTTCAGAGGATGTCAGAACGTCCTAGAACACTATGGTCTCCGGTGACCTTGCATTCATTATGATCTTTGCTGCTTCCTCAGCAAATTACACATGGCCACAGAATATAGAAAGTGTCAGAGAAGGGGAAGGTACGTTATTTGTATAATAAAGGGAAGGAATGGCATGGTCCTTGGTGCCTCATGAATATTATGGGAAAAGGAGTATAATTGTCCCTCAGTATCTGTTGGGGATTCGTTTCAGGACTCCCCATGGGTACCAAAATCCACAGATGCTCAATCCCTTATACAAAATGGCACAGTATTCACATATAGCCTCCGTACATTCTCCCATATACTTCAAATCATCTCTAGATTACTTATAATACCTAATACAGTGTAAGGCTATGTAAGTAGTGATTATACTGTGGTTTTCTTTTTTTAATAATGACAAGAAAAAAAGTCAGTACATGTTCAGTACAGATGCAACCATCTATTTTTTTTTCTCAAATATTTTTGGTCTGCTGTTAGTTTAATCCATGGATGTGGGACCCAAAAATACGAGGGATAGGG
Source organism: Sapajus apella (assembly GCF_009761245.1). Lineage (NCBI taxonomy): Eukaryota > Metazoa > Chordata > Mammalia > Primates > Cebidae > Sapajus > Sapajus apella. Next base: position 20,437,809 of record NW_022436982.1, read on the forward strand.
GAGGCAACTGTGTTTACTTTACACTGCACGAAGGTCAGCCACCCTCCAGGATTTCCATTGTAGGGTTAGTGGCGTGAGTTGATTATAGTTTCCCAGTGCATCCTGTCAAACTGGCAAAGTCAATTATTTCAATGTCCCTCTGAAATGTGTGTCACATGACTTACTTAAAGAAAACACCAGGTAACATCTTAGTCCTGTTAAGTTCTAAGGCCTTAAAATACTCACAAGCTATTAGAAAGAAAGCCACTTAGAGCACTGTGCTTCCTCCAAGCACAGAAAAGCGTATAGCCTGGATTGTTCTATGCTCTAACTAGCTGCTTCACTGCAGAGAAAGTATATTTTCTATTGATACCAGAATGCTTAAAATAGAACTAAGGGATCTGCATTTTTGGTAGAAGAATCTGCAGCAGAGAAAGGTTCAGTAACTTTCCCACAACTAATAAATGCCAGAGCCAAGCGTAGAATGTAAGCAGACTCCATGTTCTTACCATTGGATCCAAAGAAGGAATTGCAGAAGTCTACAAAGCATGTGCCATATAAAAATATGTGGCAGCATAGCATGGCAGTTAAGAACTCAGGTTTTATGGTAAGATGATCTCAATCCAAATCTCAATTATGCTGCATTACTATGTGACTTTCTGCCAGTTACTTTACCTGGTACATATATGCAGATATAAAGAGATCTAGCTATGATAGTTGATAAAATCTTGTTGGTACTCAGTGGTTTAATACAGCAGAAAAGTAGTTGATTGTCTTCTTTCTTGGCTGAGTGCATGCAGGAAGATATGAAACTTGAGTCCCTGACACTCTAACATGAGTAAACAAAAATCAGCACATGTAGATGAGCATATTTGGGTTAGCGAAAAGATTCAAGATTATAGAATAATCTGAAGAGACTGGGGCCCTTGGATTAGATTATTCTGGATATTTGTCTTATATCTAAAAAGGAAGAAGCAAGATGCAATGTGGCTAGAGCGTTTCTGAGTAGCTCCCACTGCTTAGACTTTAGGACTAAGGACCTCCCCCAATACCTTGGCTATCACTGAATATTTTAAGGACTCTTTCTAGGTTCTGATTCTTGTGTGTTGTCTAACTCTGTTTTCTTCATCATATTCTCTCCTGTTGTGCTTCCAGAAGGTTAGGCCTAGTTTTTACCTCTATCCCTTGCATCTTCTGGATGAAGATTTCATTTTTACGATTTCTGTGTCAACTCTTTGATAACATTTTTAGGATCTCCCTCTTGAAGCTTTTCCTACCAGCCCTACCCTACTGTCAGGTTTAGACTTTAGGAACCCTAGTCTCTTTCAGAGCGTTTTCTTAAATTGCACTTTGAGGGAAACTCAAAACACAAAACCAACGGGTGGGACCTATAGCCTGTACATTTTATTCTGACAGTTTAAAAACAAAAACTTAACATTCCAAGAAAAAATGAGACATTCTAGGAGTGCCTGGACATTTGCTTGCCAGAAATGTTGCAAAGTGCATTCAAGCTCAGATGGATGATTGGATTAGATGACTTCTGATCTTGAAGTCTGAATATTATATCATTTGAGAGAGTTCAGTATTCCTGTCAGGGGAGAATGGCCATAATTTTACATACTTTCTTTTGATTCTTCAATTTCTATAAATACTAACTGAAAACATTTATTGAATCAAAATTTTTATAGCCTTCTCTGCTTTAAGCAGAATATGTGGACGTGTTTCTTTAGAAATCCAATTTTTACCAACAGCCTAGTGACAGTCCATAATCAGTTTAACCATCTTCTATTATCTTAGCAGTGTCATTTATTGACACAAAGTATTCCTTTGGACTAAACAAAATATTTCTTGATATTGTTATTGTATATTTTCTTTACAGTCAATCAGTAGATTAGACACATTTTGTCACATGCTTCCATATGGCAAAATCTAAATTGCTACAGAAATACAGCAGAAATGTTCAAGAGTAACCTTGAACACAGATGTCTTGTAAACTGCTTCTCTTAAGAAGTATTCTGTGTCTTGGCCCTCTGGATGGGGTGAAGCTGGACCATAAGCATTTCACTTAATTTTTCAAAAATTGAAAGAAAAGCATTGGTCCATCCTTAGGAAAAGAGATACTGAACTCTTGGCAAACTTGATGAGAAATTGCTTCAGGACAGGGGTCAGGGCTGTGCATACATGCTTACAACCTACATGGTGCTTCTAGCTTCTTGCACATTATAGAAATTTAAGAAATGCTTGTTCAATGGATTTTCTTTACAAACCTGGTATTTATTCCATTTTTCCGATTCCTTTCCCTTATTTTCCCATGTTTCATCAGCAAAGAAACAGACTAGACAGGAATCTTAGTGTTCAACTCTAAGTGTTCAACTAGGATAAGTTGATTCTAATGCAAGGTTTTAATTTTGTTTGGTTAGGTTTTTGTTTCCTCCTGATGTAAAAATATTTTATGCTGATTGCCACATATGGTGAAAATATAGAGTAGTCCTGCATTTTTAGCTAAACCAACAGTAGAGTACATATAAGGTAATCTTGCATATTTTACTAGGATTTGGGGGTACTCATTGTATAATTCTTTAACCAGAGACATTCCAGAATTACCAGAGCGAGAAGAGGGAGAGGGCGAAGAAAGTGAACTTCCAAACACAGCATACAGCAATTGGAATCAGCCCAGACGGTAAGGACTATTTCTGTCTTCTGCCCGGTCAATGGATATATAGTGTTTAAAGAGAAGTAGGTATAGTTTCAAGTGCTGGATTTCAGCTTGCTTCTTGTCCCTCTGGGTGAGTTGTTTAATACTTCTAACTCATCATTTTTTCATGTATACAGTGGAGAGAATAATGCATATCACACAGGGTTAAAACTAACATATATATGCAGAGATCTGGCACATAGTAGGGACTAAATTAAAATTATGCATAGATAGCTGGAATGGATAATACATTCTGTAGAGTTTGGTCTTAGATATACCAAAAAGTATTCATTTAAATTTTATCTAGCATTTGTAGCAACTAGATATGCAAACATATATATTCAAAACGTGCATATGTACCCCAGAGTCCAAATACAATTAAAAAAAAAAATCCCACCAAGCCTTCTATGGTGCTGCCTACATTGAGAACAGGTATAAGTGCTAGATCTGTGGCAGAAAATATATTCTGAGGTGTTAAGTGTCTTATTTATTTGTGGATGGAGGTAGAAATAAGTTAGATGAAACTGTTTTGTAGCAGATAGTCATAGTGATAAACTTGAATTTTTTAGGAGGACAGTAATCACAGGAAAATAAGATGCATTGGTCAGTTTTGGTAACAATATTATGAAAGGAAAAGTAGTTTTTAGAAGGTGATATGATTTGGCTCTGTGTGTCCACCCAAATCTCGTAGCTCTCATAATTCCCACGTTATGGGAGGGACCCTGTGGGAAATGATTGAATTATGGGGACATCTCTTTCCCTTGCTGTTCTCCTGAAAGCAAATGGGCCTCACCAGACCTGATGGTTTTAAAAATGAGTGTTGCCCTGCATAAGCCCTTTTATTTGCCTGCTGCCATCCACATAAGATGTGACTTGCCCCTCTTTACCTTCTGCCGTGATTGTCAGGCCTCCCCAGCCAATGTGGAACTGTAAGTCCAATAACCTCCTTCTTTTGTAAATTACCCAGTCTTGGGTATTTCTTTATCAGCACCATGAAAATGGATTAATATAGAAGGCAATATGTAAAATGATTGGTGTCAGTAAGAGCCATGTTAGAATTTTTGACTCTGATACTTTCTAAGACAGGTTTCTTCATCTCTGCTGGGTCTCTGCTATTTTATCTGTTAAATGGGATTAATAATGGAATCTTTTTGAATTTAGAGGAGAATTCAGTGTCATCTAAAATCCTTAGCATAGTGCCTGGCAAATAGTGAGTCAGTGGTTGGCTTTGTCTATATTGATACTATATTGGTCACTGGTACCTGAGCAAAGAGAAAGCACTATATACAGGAATCATTATGAAATTTTCTTATGAGAAAGAAGAGCATAACGTCTCGACTGGAAAATTTTTATGCTTTTCTCCTTTTAACTTCCACGCAATTCTAAGATAGCTAACAACCTTACATAAAGAATATTTCCAAAGTTTCCATAAATCCTTCTAAGAAGTACTCTGTATTCACTAATGTAGTGCTTCCCCTACATGCACTAAGCTACTTCTAGGGGAAGTTCATAGAACACGAGAAGAAGAAAGCTTAATGGAATAACCAGAGCTTTTAATGAATTAGGAGTTGTGTTGTGAACATCCTTCATAGCATTAGAAATGTGATGGGACAGTCATACAGGAAAACAACAGAAATTTGTATGAAAATCAAGAATACTTGTTAGCAAAATGTAAATTTTAAGATTATAAAATAGGCTGTATTTTATTTTGCATGTGATTTTCATTTTATACAGTTGATATTGTACTGCCTACCACATGTATTATTTTTCATTTTGCTTAATTTTTCTCTCAATTCTTATGTTTCGTAAATCTATCAAGCTTGATACTTAGAGATCTAATTCATTCAATTTAGTTGTGTTGTATGTCAATATATGATACCATAGTTTATTCATTCTCAGATTCACAGTTAACAGTTATTTGCTATTATAATAATTCTGTGTAATAAATATATTTATGTATACTTACACATGAAAATTTATGTAAGGAATATATCCAGAAGTGGAATTGCCGGCCTGTAAGTTTATATGCATTTTTTAATTTAAGTTTGTCAAGTTGCTTTTTAAGGTTGCTATACCAACTTTTGGTTTTCTTTTAAGACGGAGTCTCACTCTTTTGCCAGGCTGGAGCTGGAGTGTAGTGGCATGATCTCAGCTCACTGCAGCCTCCGCCTCCCAGGTTCAAGCAATTCTCCTGCCTCAACCTGTCGAGTAGCTTAGACTACAGGCGTGTACCACCATGCCTGCTAATTTTCGTATTTTTAATAGAGATAGGATTTCACCATGTTGGCCAGGATGATCTCAATCTCCTGACCTTGTGATCCACCTGCCTCAGCCTCCCAAAGAGCTGGGATCACAGGCGTGAGCCACCGCGCCTGGCCACTGATGTTTTTTTATATTACTTAGGAAGTCATAAGAATCACTTTCTAATTTGCACCAACCGTATAGAGCCCTCGGAGACATTTTCTTTCCTTCTTTCTTTTTTCTTTTTGAGAAAAGAGTTAAGGAGTCCTACATATGTATTCTGGATTGTTAAATATGTACACTTGGCTGAACTTACTATATGCGCAATGTACTATATGTACAATGGCTAAACTTACTACTTTGCTACTTTGCCATAGGAACTGCTTTAAGAAAACAAGGAAGGGACAGTTGTAGTGGCTCATGCCTGTAATCTCAGCACTTAGGGAGGCTGGAGTGGGAAGATTACTGAGCCTAGGAGTTCCTGAGCCCAGGATGTTGAGGTGGGAAGTCAAGCCTGCAGTGAACCGTGATCATGCCATTGTACTCTAGCCTGGGCTGCAGAATGAGACCTTGTCTCAAAACAAAAATGAAAACAAACAAACAAAAAACAGGGAAAGATGGTGGATGTTGGTTCTTTTCTGTCACAGAATTTCTGGAGTAAGAGAAAACAGTACTTTAACTAGTTTATTAATGAAGATTTTGTAAGATCAAAGATCATGGTAAGGTTCTTTCAAACGAAACAGGTAGAGTTTCTAGAGTTACAGATTTGCAGTCAATAAAAAGAGTTACTGGCCACAGGAAGATGTTCCTCAGCATCTGCTTTCATTTTACCTGGTTCCCGTCCATTCCTCTCTGTGGTGCTCTTTCATCCTCAGCCTCTTCTTATCTCAGTCATTTTTCAGGATTCCTTACTTCAACATTTTCTCTTCTCTGGGAGTGCCTCAAATGTCAGTGTTAAGGACATATTTGACAATATTGTCTTCTCCTACTTTTCTTTCTTTTCTTTTTTTTTTTTTTTGAGACCGAGTTTCGCTCTTGTTACCCAGGCTGGATCCAGTGCAGTGGCACGATCTCGGCTCACCGCAACCTCCGCCTCCTGGGTTCAAGCAATTCACCTGCCTCAGCCTCCCAAGTAGCTGGGACTACAGGCTTGTGCCACCACGCCCAGCTAGTTTTTTTGTGTGTTTTTAGTAGAGACGGGGTTTCACCATGTTGACCAGTATGGTCTCGATCTCTTGACCTTGTGATCCGCCTGCCTCGGCCTCCCAAAGTGCCGAGATTATAGGTGTGAGCCACTGCGCCTGGCCTGTCTTATCCTACTTAATGTCCAACATTGTCTTCCTTTGTGCAGCATGGAGCAGATTTCAGGGTCTCATCATCTCCTTAAAGTTCTGTTTGGTATGTTTTCCTCCAACAACCTGAGCTTTGACCCATCCTGGCCAAAGACCTCATTTCAGATTTCCTTACTCTTTCTTACATCCTGCTTTTTCACAAGATGTATGTGCTTTAAATATACTCAATAGCTCTTATAGCTATTTGTAGTTATTACATTCGAGTTCGTGTCTTTATTTTGTGAGTATGGGAAATGTATTCAAGGCAGAGGAATTAGCAAGTGCCAAGGCCCCAAGGTAGGAGCATGCCAGATGATGTGGTAGCTTGAGTGGAGATAAGACAGTACAGAGCCCATGGCAGGCGTATTAGTCTGTTTTCATGCTACTGATAAAGACGTACCTGAGCCTGGGCAACTTACAAAAGCAAGAGGTTTAATGGACTCACAGTTCCACATAACTGGGGAGGCCTCATAATCATGATGGAAGATGAAAGGTACATCTCACATGGTGGCAGACCAGAGAAGAGAGCTGGTACAGGAAAAGTCCCCTTTATAAAACCATCAGATGTCATGAGACTGACTTACTATCATGAGAATAGCACAGGAAAGACCTGCCCTCATGATTCAGTTACCGCCTACTGGGTCTTACAATATGTAGGAATTTTGGGAGCTACAATTTAAATTGAAATTTGGGTGGGGACACAGCCAAACCATATCAGCAGGTGAGGCTAGCGAGGTAGTGAGAGAATCATATCCTGTAGGATTTTGTCAATCACTGTTCTTCATGTCCTGACTGTTAGTGACCAGGTCTGCCCTGGCAAGAATGACTTCTGTTTCTACAGAGGTGAGTTCCTGACATAGTATATACAGGAGAGTTCTTTCCCATGCTTAGGTTGCTAAGCTTAGAAACTACTATCTGTTTAGCAGTAGCTGAATTTTTTGATTACTTCATATATGTAATACTAAGATCCTATAAAATCATCTTTTTACACTGGTATGTGCCCCAGCCTGGATTATGAGTCCAGTTTTACTTATAACATCATTTTCAGAAATATGTTAATTTATTTTCAGATTCTACAAGACACATAGTGAGAAGGTATTTTAAACTATCTTGTTTTACTACTAGTAAAACCTTAATAAATTGAGCAAAGTAATATTTGTAAGAAGTAACATACATGACATTTTATTCCATTGTGTTAAAATATTTTTATTATTATTTTAAGCCAGCTTAACCATTTTTAAGTGTACAGTTCAGTGGCATTAAGTACATTCACATTGCTATGCAATCACCTCCACCATCTATCTACAGAACTTTTTTCATCTTGCAAAACTGAAATTCTATGCCCATTAAGTAATAACTCCCCTTTCTTCCCTCTTCCCATCCGAGGCAGCCACCATTCTACTTCCTGTCTCTATGAATTTGGTACCTCTAGGTACCTCATATGAGTGAAATTAAATGACATTTGTCCTTTATTTTACTTAGATGATTTACTTCACTTAGCATAATGTCTTCAAGGTTTATTCATATTATAGCATGTTTCAGAATTTACTTCTTTTTTAAGGTTGAATAATATTTCACTGAATTGTATAGTATTTTATTTATTCATTTCTTGATAGATAATTGGATTGCTTCTACCTTTTAGCTTCATGAACATGGGTGTGTAAATATTTCTTTGAGATGCTGCTTTGAATTCTTTTGGTTATAATACCCACAAGTGGAATTGCTGAATCATATGATAATTCTATTTTTAAAATTTTTGAGGAACCTATACACTCTCTACCATAGCAACTGCATCATTTTACATTTCTGCCAACAGTACACAAGAGTTCCAAATGCTCTGCATCCTTGTTAATTTCTGTATTTTTTTAAGTAGGTAGTAGGCATCCTGTTGGATATGAGATGGTGCTTTTGATTTGTATTTCCATAATATTTAGTGATGTTAAACATATTTTCATGTACTTATAGGCCATTTATATATCTTCTGTAGAAAAGTGACTTTTCAAGACATTTGCCCATGTTTTACACCACTTGTTTTTTTTTTTTTTTTTTTTAGATTTTGAATTTCCCTTTTTATCCAGCATATGAATCCCTTATCAGATATGTGATTAGCAAATATTTTTTTCCTTTTGTGGTTTGCCTTTGTATTCTATTGATAGTATCATTTAATGAACAAAAATTTTTAATTTTGATAAAGTACATTTTGTCTATTTTTTCTTTTGTTCTCTGTACCTTTGGTGTTATATCTAAGAAATCATTGCCAAATCCAGTATAATGAGGCTTTTCCCTTGTATTTTTTCCTAAGAGTTGAAAATTTTATTTATTTTCTAGGGTTGAACTCTGGAGAGAACCAAGCAAATCCTTAGGTATCAGCATTGTTGGTGGACGAGGAATGGGGAGTCGTCTAAGCAATGGTGAAGTGATGAGGGGCATTTTCATCAAGCATGTTCTGGAAGATAGTCCAGCTGGCAAAAATGGAACCTTGAAACCTGGAGATAGAATAGTAGAGGTACCCTTCAGTGAACTTTCTGTGCTAAAATTTTTCACCTGCTCCATCCTTTGTACTAAGGAATTGTCATCTTCATACTAGTTACTCAACCCAGCATTAGAGTAAAATATGTATGTGGTTAAAGTATTTCTTCCTTGTTTATTTTCATGCATAATTTTCTCTTATGTATATAATGACTGATAATATGTCTTGATATAGAGACTGTTTGGAGAGAAAGCCAACCATTTAAAAAAATTGGCTCCAAAAATAAATAATTATGTTCTATTTGAAAGAACAAAGCACAATTCTTAAGGAAAAAATTTGAATTAAGATTATATAGACATACAATGTATATATATGCACACACACAAAATGTAGATATAATTGTTATTAATGATATTTTATTTCAAGAAGTACTTTATTATTATCATTTCATTGCGATAAACTTTGTTGGATGAGCTTTTTTTTTCCCAAGGGCATCTTTTTTAGTAAAATATTTAATGCTGAGACCTCAATTACCTTTTATGTAATTCCTTCTCAGTCGAAGCCAGGATCTCTCTCCTTTTCAGTGCTGTGTTCATTCACCAATGAAGGTTCCATGTGTGTGCCTGTGTGCATGTGTGTGCACATGTATGTGTATTTTGTTGTGTGTTAGAGAGAAGAATGTCCTTAAGTTGTGCCTAATCTCTTAATTCAAAGCAAAGTTCAATATTTTAAATAGACTCTCCTCTCATAAGTCACTAACTCATTTACTCAACAAATATTCCTGGAACAGCTGTTGCATTCCAGGTGCTATAACAGGCTCTGGGCATCCCACAGTAAACAAGCCACTGTGCTTGCCTGCCAAGTGGGGCAGACTTGACAAGTAATCAAGTCACTTCAGAATAGTGTGATAAATAATTTGATCAGGATAAGCATAATTTTATTTAAAAGGATAGAGAGAGGAGTACCCGACTCAGATTTTCTGAGTTTTCAGGATTTACAGAGTAGACTAAAAGAGACAACTTCTGAATAAAGACAATTTTATTACTACTATAATGACCATTATATTTACTTTATACAAGTGACTCTCATTCTAAACGCATATAACTTATGTTTGGAATGTTTTGTTTAGAAGATTACAACATATCAATCATGACTTTAAAATGAACGTTTTGATGATTGGTGGATTTATTACTTCATTGGCACATTGGGACCTGAGAGAAAACAGGGGCCGTGTCCTTTTTTTTTTTTTTTTTTTTTTTAAATGACCATTTATAAGGAAGAATGATAGGCTTTTTCTCTACCCTGCATTCTTTCATTAGATATCTTAGACCCCTTTTAAGGAACTTCTTTAGTTAGGATACTACCTAAAATTTTAAATTTTGGATTATCACTAAGAAGTTTATTTTATTTATACCTCACTATTAAATCCTTTTGACCTAAATAGAAAAAGAGCTATTTATATTATTTTCTAGAAAAGAATGGTCATAATTTGTTCTCAAATTTTGTTTAAATGTATTTAAAAAGTTAAAGCTCCCTTTTTACATGGAAAAGAAAGGACTTTTTTGTGTGTTGTGAAATACTGTATGCAGTTTAGCAGTGATTTGTGCCAAATGTGCAAGGGCTTTTCTAGTATGTAGGAAGCCTTAGGCCTCTGTAATCCTGAGGATTCTAAAGCGTGTCTCTGCTAAGAGTTTCTCAAAATGTATGTAGACTAGGTGAGTGTAGATCTGCAGATTATTCTCTGAGAATGGTACTTTGAATTTGAGCAAAGATAAGTAACATCCTGTTAAATTTTTCCACAAATGGAATATATAGTAGACATACGGTAGACGTGAATACTGATTTTTGTTCTACAAAAAAGCTATTAGAAGCTATTTTAATATGCACAAAAAATGTTTTCATCTAAGTATCAACCTAAGGGAGGTTTTTTCTAAGTCTATATAATTCTTTTAAAGGTGCTAATGTTCTGTGCAAACATCTAATGTTCTTTTCTAGAATTGTGTCCACTCTGAGTTTACTGTTTTGTGTATGTATCATAACATGGTAGTCAGAAATGATAAAATGATAACTTCCTATAGTTTTCTGACAGGATTAGCATTTGGCCTTTTAAACTATTTTCTTTTTTATTCAGGTAGTGTAATAAGCTGTGCTGATCATTACTCAGGCAAACCATAATCAATAAAATTTACAAAATAACTTTAATTCTCAAACTATATAAGAATTACTAGCAATAAACACAATTTCTTAGCTTCCGGCTCCTATCATACCTACTGCAAGAATTCTTTTGCAAAACTAACCTTATCATTATCTGATTTTTCTGGACATCAGAATTTTATTTTGAACTTCAAGCTTTCCTACAGAGAGAATTATACAAGACATCACCCCTTCCCACACCACTCTATAATGGATTAGAAGAAAATCATTACAGTGACTCATGATGAAGACAGTGCTGCCAGATAGTTCCCTCATATTATTTCATTAATGATACTGATTTATTAATTTGAAGGAGCAGTTGAGCAATGTAAGGAATGCAGAAGCAGTGCCTTCATTTCAATTGATTATGACTTAAACTGACTATTAGAGACAGAGATCTGTGTCCAAAGCAAGGGACCACAAGTTAGCTGGATAGATGGAAAGTTCTGCAGCTTCACAAATAGTCTCAATTATTTTTGATATTAAAACAGATTTTCTAGTAGTCTAATCAAGGATCCCTAAAACCCTATATCCACACATTTTTTGTTGTTCTATAGATTCTTGAAATGTTAAGCTGAGGCCTTCCATTGCAGGTGGATGGAATGGACCTCAGAGATGCAAGCCATGAACAAGCTGTGGAAGCCATTCGGAAAGCAGGCAACCCTGTAGTCTTTATGGTACAGAGCATTATAAACAGACCAAGGGTAAGCGAACACAAAGGGCAAGGTAGGCATATCCAAACAGTGTTCAACTTGGAATCTAATGTATCAAGGGCCAAGTTGTCTGTATAAGCAAAGATAGTGACTTTTAAATCTCAGACTTGTTAAAAGCTTGTTTTGCTTTCTCAAAAATTGAGTCATGCTGGAAGTCCCTTCCACCATGTTTAATAAAGACTTTTGAGGTCTGTTGAATATACACAGAAGTAGGGTTTATCAGTAGCTCTAGGTATCTGGATGGTTAATTGTTAGTATTCATTTCAGTCACAAAATACACAGGTTATTAAAAGGAATATGGTATCATGATTCAAGTTAATCATCTGTGATCTCTATTGGAGCCCCTTAGAAGCAAAAGAAATGACATTTTCTTTTTAAATGTATTCTCTAGAAAGAATCTCCTGTTTATACAATCCCATGATCATCTGTGAATGATCTTTCATGTATTTGTGTATCCCACTGAATGTTAAATTCACACAGGGTAGATTTGGTTTGTTTACAAGTGATTTCATAGTTGCTAGTTGCTATACTCTAGCCACAATCACTGTGTAGCTCTTCATCACTGTATAGCTACATTGGTGGACAGAAACCTACCAACTCATTTGCCATCAGTCATCACAGGTAAAACAGCTTTAAAAAACATTTTAGAAAATGTAAGTACATTTAATAAATGTTGTTAGCAAAGATACAGAGTGAGGCTTTGGATTTGATGTGACTTGACGCTGAAGATGAAAATTATGCCAAGAGTTTAAAACCGTTTTTTCCGCTCCTCCTTTATGTATGCCTCATGAAAAAAAAAATTCACTTGCAATTATTAAGTATATTGGGTTCACATACCCATTTGAAAGTTCTTTAGAAACATATACCTCCACTCAAAAATTGCACACCATTTCTTAGATGTCGTGAAGCTCTTATAGACTCCTCTTTTGAATTTAAGTTAACAACCCCCATCATAGTGATTCTCTTTGAATTATCTGCTTACTAGTTTTTAGAGTTGGTTGTCTTTAAAAGAAAAATGTCAACATATGTGAGGGAACTTGAAGGCATCATCTAAAACTTAAAATATATAATTTTATCTGCAAAATACATTGAATTTTAACTTGTAAAATTCAGAATTTAAGATATTAAGGCTCAATTTAACTTTTGAAATTAAGAATTTAAGATATTAGGGTTCAAATGATGAAAGTCACCATCTAGAGGTCTCTAGATGAGCTCTGTCGAAGTAACTCATCAATATTCTATGCCATGGACTATAAAGTGACCAGATTTATTTTACTGGCCCTTCCTTTTGTTGTAAAGACAGGTGTAACTCTGATCTGGGTTTACTGTAAAGAGTGAATCTAATAGTTCTTAACGTAAGCACTACAACATCTGCAGTTTTTAATCATTCACTTGTTTATTGTTAGGTAATAATTATCCATTCAGAAAGAAAATTTGCCAAATGGTAGGGCTGCATCATGCTGCATTCTTTACAAAGCTTTTCAATTTGTTTAAATAACTATAAATCCTTTTACATTTGTTTCCATTTGTGTGTTAAACATACACACAGCATAATAATGTTTAATGTCTGTTTAAGTTAAAGCTATTTTTTTATGTGGGTGGGTATTAGTCCTTTTTTGTTTTGTTTATAATTTACAACTTTTACATATTTGGGACAATACTATAAATTGCTGAATAGTGATTCTCAATATTGCTTTAAAAACTTAAACTACAAATATTTATTTCAATGTCAGGCACAGTTTCCAATGAGTTGGGAAGATTTGTCTCATATACATGGAAATTACTCTTATTTTACTATCCGAGGTATAAAGATACCTGATTTTATAGCAATTGTTACAGGATAAATCTTGTTAAGAATGATATGTGTAGTCAAGTCATACTTATTTTGCTTTGGAAAATTAAAATTAATTTTGCATTTAAATGAGATATGTTTTATTTCAGCGATTTATTTCCTTATGGAAATAAGTAGGTCTCCAGTAGTCTAAAAGGAACAATCACGAATGCATATCCTTAAAAGTCTCTTAGTGATAATTGTGTTATCTGTAGATGTAGGATAAAGCTCCTAGGAAATCTTAAACATGAGCTGAAAAAACCAGTCAGTTTCTTTGGTCCTTACGCTCTTCAAGAATCAGAAATTTCCAGAACTAGCCCTGATAATTTCACCAGTGTGACCCTTTACAGAATTCAGTCTGACCACATTGTCTCACTGAAAGGTGGGCCCCATTTAAAGGGGCCAGAGAATGTTTTTATCTTCCCTGTGCTTCTTTGTTGTTAATATTTCTGCTTTTCTCAGCCCTTGGGACTACAAACAGAAGTTTCATCATTGATTTTTTAATAAGAAATTGTCTGTTTCTAAAAATATTTTCCTAATAATAGAGTGATCTACTATTCATCTGCTGTGCCTGTGCAATACTTTTACACTTTGCTATCTGGGCCAAATTCTAATCCTCTGAGATCTGCAAATTAAAAAGGAAACAAAAGTAATAAAAATTTAAAAACTAGAGCTTTCTTTAAATATTTCATTTCTTGCTATTATAGTTTTGTTTTCTAATGTTCCACAGAATTATAAAGGACACTTGAAACATAAAAGTCCCATGTATGAAGATTAGAAATAATCACTTTCCATAGCATTGAACTATTTTGCCTGGGATATATTTTTCACCTCTGCCTAGTCATTTCTTCCACCTTAATAAATGGTCATGTGCCTTGGTATTTGTGATCTTCTCTTTTGTAAAGCAGGAGTTGACATTTTAAACTGAAAAGCAGGGAGAAAGTTGAGATGAGCAGAAATGTCATTGTGCCCATTTCTTTTTCCTGTCTTCCCTCTGTAGGAAAAACATTGCAAGAAGAGCAGATTGAAAGGGTAATGTGGCATAAGCTTTAGCGCAGGCATACTGAGGAGTCTTTCCAGAGTGTTCTCCCATACAGGGTGGTGTCACATGACAACCTCTCCCTATACTTGATGCCTGCCAGTGGGACTTTTTTATAGAGAGAAGTAACACAAACATTTAATTGGAGCCAAAATGAATTTTAAATGTCTGCAATTTCCCCTGAAAGATATAGTCAATAAAAGAAAAAGATAGCGGGTGTGAAAAGAAGGAGAAGAATTTATTGTGCTAAGGAAATTACTTTTTTTTTTTAACTATGAAAATGCTAAATTCTATCTGGCAGTCATCCTGGCTTTAATATGTATTTTCAACTCTAACAGTCTGGCTCAGGGCTTATTACTGGCAAGCCACGAAACCTCTGAGAAACACTTTAAGGCAGGACTTCAAATATTATCTAAAGCTTCATAAATTCCCCAATAATATGGGCAATTTTATAGGAAATTTATTTAAGACATGAATCTCCATGTTTCTTCCTCCACAGAAACTTGGCAAAAATAGAGAACACCACTGTACAGGAGTTCATTTTTTAATAAATTGTTGAGTTTTTAAGTTAAAAAATACAGTTGCTCTAAAGTACTATCAATATGAAGTCAAAATATGGAAAGTTTCCTTACTGGGAGACAACGTAAAAGAATGATGAAGGTTACCAGTGAACTAGCAGACTGATTTATAATTTGCATTCTGGAACTGATTAGTTAAAAAAACATAATTAGCTTTTAGATGTAAATAAAAAAAATTTTGTGGTTTTAATTTTGAACTTGTTTACTGATATTCGTGAAACGTAGTAATATATAAAGCGGGCAAAATATATGTGTCTCTGTTAGTAATACTGAAGACATTGAGCAGAAATAAATTTGGGATCAATTTGACAACTAGATTCCTGTGGGTGGTGTGATTTAGACTCAGGTATAAATTCAGGTAATTAGAGACAAATCTTTAGTTCCAGACTTTTTTAAGATGTTGCTATTAATTACTAGATCTAATAGGATGTAGTTTCACACAGGCAGTTCTTTAAATCAGTATGTACTTTGCTTTTAAAACTGAGTTGTTTTCAATACATTTCCTTTGCGTTCAGTGCCTCTTATGTTTCCTTTTAGAAATCCCCTTTGCCTTCCTTGCCGCACAACCTTTACCCTAAGTACAACTTCAGCAGCACTAACCCATTTGCTGACTCTCTACAAATCAACGCTGACAAGGTTGGATAATGCCCATTGTCTTGCTGTTGCCTTTTGCAAATGTTTTGTTCTTTGTTACTACTATGCCTTTGTCCCAGTTCACTGTTTACTACATTTGGGCAGGGAAAAAAAAAAAAAACTGAAGCTGTTTGGAGTGGGCATGCAAATCCTTTTTTAAGCACATTTTCTTGCCAGAGAATATTTATTTTTATTGCTGAAATTAAATGGCCCTTCTGAAAAGTAAAGGAGAATCAGGAGTCCAATGCCTTTCTTTCATTTTGGTGTGATTTAAAATTTCTGATATTTAAATTTTTGTTAGTTGCCAAATGTATGATACTTTCACACATAATTTCTTTAAAACCTTGTATTGCTTTAAATCCTTTTCAGACTTCTACAAGGTGATCATAAAAGCTCTAACATGAGTAAATCACTGCACAAATAATTGTGTATGTGTACATGCAGGAGTCTGTTGAATATTCATGAAGCATGCCCATATAATTGCCTGAATCAGGAAACGTAACTGTTTCAATGCTCGTAAATCTATACTTGGATCTTCTCATTTTCTGATGAAATTATAAAATGAAAATTGAAACAAAAATTTACAAGAATTTATATACCATAATTTGATCATGAAAAGGAAGAAAGAGGTCAATTTTTTTTCAAGAAACACTTTATGAATATTCATCAGATTACCATGTTATGTATTGTAATGGATACTATGTTATTGATAGGGATAACCAAAGATGCTATATACCTGAAGGAATATGTTTTGTATTACTATAGGAATTACAGAATTCAAGTAGAATTATCTTCTACTGTTCCCCAACTAACCCTTTTGCTCCCACACCCTTTAAGGTTTGTGTCAGTGTGGAATTTTCTTATGTGGATGTGTTACAGTGTGCTTTATGTGTGTGTTGTACTTGATGTGTACATACATGGCATGGAGTGATTTCAAGTATACATTGCATTTTTGCCAATGAAGGCTGAACAATCTTTGTTAAAGAGCTCTATCTTCATGAATAAATTTTAAAAAGATCACTACCGAGGCAGATACATGATCTTCATGAGAACGAAGGTGTCAGGAGTATGAAAACATAACACCTGATTGTCCCTCAAGTAAATAAAGGCTTATATTGTTTTAATTAGTCAGGTAGGTTAGGGTACCATTTTGGTTTACTCATAGTGTGAAAATGTTGTGCCTAAGATCCCAAACAGTTTTTCAGATAAGCAGGTTGTTTGTTTGTTCTTAAAATGACAATTCAGAAAAATTATGCAGCAAGATCTATAAAATGTACATCCATAGATTTGTTAAAATTATGGGAAGTTTAAATTAGATTTTGTTATCCTTTTAACAAAATGGAATGGACTTAATTCATGCTTTATAACATTTTCTGTTGTTACAGAGAATAAATTTTTTTTAACCAGAAAAATTCTAAAGTACATGTCTTTCTCCTGTATACTATGATAATGAAACTTGATTAGATCAAATGAGGGTGTTTTTTTTTTTTTTGTATATTTGATCATTTTTATTGTTACATTAATTCAAGAGATTTATGGCACAGCATTTGGGAAGATAACAAGGGTTCCATTTACATTAGTAACTTTTATCTGTTTGTCCAATGACATATAGACTGAACATTTCAATATAGCAGATTCCGTAATCTGACACTTATGCTGTTAAATCTCTATTAACTATCTCTTTGCTTTGCCAGAAAATTGAGTGCTTTCTGAATCAACAAAGAAAAGGTCACATTTAGTGTCAAACAGTTCTAATGTTAGATATATTTTTAGGTATTCTAATTCTTGGCACCAATTGATAATTTCTAAGTATTTGTGCATGTTTATCATTTAATGTATTCTTACAAGAAGTCAGTTTTTTAAAAACTCAAAATATTTTTCTAGATATAAACATATATAATAAACCAAATTGTATCAGAGGGATTCTTATGCAATAAAAAAGTAAAATAAAGATATATGGGAAAACTATAGGTTCAAGGCATCAGGGACAGCTTGGTACCAAGGTTAGAACTTCAGCTGGATGTCCCTGACCTTTGAGTTAGGTACTGTCTTACTTATGGAAATTGGAGGAGACAACATGGTATAATGGAAAGTGCACTGGATTAATAGTTAAGCAAAAAGAAGTCTAATACCACTGTTTGATTTGGAACAAAAACTTCCACTTCTTGTAGCCTCAGGTTCAAAGGTTTATTCATCTGCAAAATGAATAGAATGAACTCAGTAACTTAAAAACCTTTCAAACACTAACATTCTGTTTGATCATCTATAATATTAGGTTGGTGCAAAAGTAATTGCAGTTTTTGTTATTAAAACTGCAATTACTTTTGCAATATAATAACTTAAGATGCCAAGTCCTTTTTTTTTTTTTCAAATAGGACTTATGACCCTAAGCGACACCAAGTATACCATGCTTTGGCTTTCTATTAAGGAGCCTCCTGTGTTTTCTCATTTATCTTGTGATCTGCCTTGGCAAGGGAAAGCTGGTGTTGTCCTTAAAACCATGCCTCTCAGATCTGAGTGTGTGCTCTGTGCTAACAAACTGGCTCCTTGGTAGACAAGCTTGCATGTATGATACTTGCTGTCCTGGATTTGTTGAGAGAATCATTTGGAGAGAGGATTCAGGTAGCAATAAATAATTATTTAGTCTCACTAATAAGCTTTAAAGGGCAATTTTTTTGTTAATTATCTTTTTTTCCAGATTTTTCTAGATGCCCTAAATCTTACCTGGACCCAAAAGTTATAACTTTTAAATGACATTTTTCTTTTAGAAGGGAAAGTTTGTACAGTTTTCTACCAAGTCATTTAAGCCTTCAAATTCAATAATCCATTGGCTTAAAATAGCAAATAAAAGTTCAGTGAATTGTTCTCTGATACTACTTAGTTTAATATATTTAAACTTTACCTGAATCACATCTAATATTTTATATATATTTATCTGTATATATCTATATATACACATATATATGGAAATAAGAGTGTAATGTCAAAAACAGAGACGGGCTTTAAAATATCTAACAAATAATGGAAAGGTCACATATATAAAGATATATATTTACATATTCATGTTAAAAATATATATTTATATATGTAAAATATCTAACAATCTGAGTTTTCCATTATTTATTTATATATATCTATATGAGCCTTCCATTATTTGTTTTATATATATATGTATATGTATAGGCTCTCCATTATTAGTTAGATATTTTAAAGCCAGTCATTTTTTTTGACATTATTCTCTTCCTCCTCTTGAAGTTTTCTTCCTTAGACTGCACAAACCCACTGCATTCGTTTTGTTCCCACAGGCACCCAGTCAGTCAGAGTCAGAGCCAGAGAAGGCTCCATTGTGCAATGTGTCCCCACCCGCTCCTTCAGCCTTTGCAGAAATGGGCAGTGATCATGCACAGTCATCTGCAAGCAAAATCTCACAAGATGTGGACAAAGAGGATGAGTTTGGTTACAGCTGGAGTAAGTTGTCTTTTTGTGATGCATTTAATTATAAGAGGTATTAAAATAGCTCTGAGTTTCCCAAGGATTATGCCCTGGATAAATAAGTATGTTGCAGCTTTTGTGATATATACTGCAATTCTTTGTGGAAAGAAATAGTGTTTGTTTTGCTTGAATACAGCATACATTCCTGAGGCATGAAATCATGCTTTTCCTTTCCTTTAAAAGTGCTGTTAAAGCTCACTCTGCCTTTTGTATGCGAATTAATAAGGACAGGGTACTCTCTAAGAAGCCAGTACTGGGTCACCCACCCCGTGTCTTGAACAAGTCATCACCCCTTTCTAGGCCTGAGATTCCTCATGTAAAACTGGTTGTTGTTGATATCACACTTTGAACTTCTGGTGTATTTTCTATACCAGAATGATGACATAGTGTAATTGTGGGATCAAAACTTTAGGCATTGGCTGAGCTGTTTAACTGTCTCTAAGCTTTAGCTTAGCGTTTTTCTCTCTTTTTAAAATGTAGTTCTTCCCTCAGGTTGCTAACATTCAATTAGATAGTGCCAAAGGAGTGCTAAGCACAGCGCCTGGTGCCTAGCAGTCTTTTTTTTTTTTTTTCTAAGGCAAAGTCTCACTCTGTCACCCAGGCTGGAGTGCAGCGCATGATCTTGGCTCACTGCAACCTCTGCCTCCCAGGTTCAGGCACTTCTCCTGCCTCAGCCTCCTGAGTAGCTGGGATTACAGGCGTGTGCCACCATGCCCAGCTAATTTTTATATTTTTAGTAGAGACGAGGTTTCACCATGTTGGTCAGGCTGGTCTCAAACTCATGACCTTGTGATCCACCCCACTTGGCCTCCCAAATTGCTGGGATTACAGGCATGAGCCACTGCACCCGGCCCAGTCTTTCATAGGCAGCTGTTATTAGAACCAATAGGGAATCTCTGTTTTCTAAGGAAATACCATTTTATAGGAAAATATTTAAAATTTATCCCAAAGTCATTTAAAAAACTTTTATTTTAAAAATCGAATTATTTTCTTTAAGAAAGCTGTAGTGCATCTTTTTAGGAAGTACAGAGCGTAAAAGTTGTGCCGCTATATGCTAGAAGGAGTCAGAAATAAGAGTTTATGAAGTTGATGCAGTTAAGAGTCAATGTAGAATGCATACATTAGCCCATTAGCCATATCGTAAGGTTTTCTAAGATGACTGTTACTGGTAAAGTTTGTAATTTTCTCAGTCTTTTCTCAATGACACTAAAGCATATTGCTAACAATCAATGTGGTCAGAATATACTATTAAGGAAAACGTAAACTGGAATGTTTCAGTTTTCTTTTATGAAGCCACCCCAAAATGTAATGGCTTAAAACAACAATTTATTATTAATCTATTAAAGGGCAATGGGTGACTGGGCCTAGCTGGGCTAGACTTCCAAGACAGCTCATTGACATGGTTGACAAGTAATGCTGGCTGTTGGCTGGTCGCTCATCTGTGTCTGTGCACTGGAGCATCTACATGAGGCCTCAAACCTCTTGGATTAAAGAGGGTGCGCACTAACCATCACCTCTTGAAGATGTGGGGTAGGAGATGTAAATGGTCTCATCTAATTAGGACATGTGTCCCAAAGCTGGGACATGTGCGTCAAGTTGTCCTGAGCTGATAGCTCTATGCAATAAGAAAGCCCATTCCCTTCATTTTGGATATATCTACCAAGCAACTGCCCAACATGATGTGATATACAATTTGATTTGCCTATGGGAGAAAGGCTCCCACTGATCAGTGAATACAGATATTCTGGATGCCTCAGTTCTGTTCTCCACTGCAAATGATCAAGTTTCTGGTTTAATCACAGTCTTTTGAGAGTTTATAATGAATAACTTTTCTTTGACCTAGCCACCCCAAAGTGAACTGATGAATCAGACATTGCTTCCTGGATGCAAAGAAATTCCTCAAAGTTTGGTTCCTCCAGGAAACCAGTCCTATTGCCCAAGTGATTAATCTATTTAGCTTTTAACTGACAAAGATTACATTTTGGCACAAAATACTGCCCTTTTGAGATAAAACTAAATAGCTTTCCACATTAAAGCATTTGACTGTAAATTAAGTATGTATTTGTTATTGCTGTTGCATGTAGAAAATATCAGAGAGCGTTATGGAACCCTAATAGGCGAGCTGCATATGATTGAACTGGAGAAAGGTCTTAGTGGTTTGGGTCTAAGTCTTGCTGGGAACAAAGACCGATCCAGGATGAGTGTCTTCATAGTGGGGATTGATCCAAATGGAGCTGCGGGAAAAGATGGTCGATTGCAAGTTGCAGACGAGCTTCTAGAGGTAAGTTTTTGAGGAAAACTTTCAATTTATTCTTGTTGTATTAGTGTAATGGAATCATCAGTTTCCAGAAAATCACCCAGACCTTATAGTGACTGAGAAAACCATCGCTTGCTTAATAAAATAGATGCAGTGTAGCAGATCTGGCTCTAAACCAAAACTCTACTAAGTAAAGTCCATGTTCCCATTAACTTCCATTAAAAGGTCATGAATGTGTAGCACCAAAAACAATTTTTGCCCCAAGATAGTAATAAAGCTCACACTTCAAAAGCATTTATTTTGTGTGCTGCATTTTTATTACGAGTTTTTGAAAAGCCAAGTGACCAGTCATTCCCCTGAGGCTGACCCACTGGACGTTCTGGAACTTGAATCATTAATGGGAGAAGTGACGAGAGTGAGGTGGGGTGGGGTCAAGGTTAAGGCCAAATAACAAAAGCAGTAACTCAGCCTGCCAAGCAAAATAAATTTGTGGACCATACTTTATAGGGTTTCGAATCTTAGTTGCTTGTGATGTTTGTCCTTGCCTCCCCTAGGCTGGGATCCACATGTTTTTATACTGCCTTTGTACTCTTCCCATGCTGGGTGTGTTTTCCTATAGACATGGAAGGCTGAGTAGTCAGTGACTAAATGGCCAGATGACTGAGGCAGTCATTTGCATTCGGCACTGTGCTACTAGGCACAGTTTGCTGCCTAAATCCTGAATCTACCCAGCATTGCTTCTCCCAGTGGCCTATTTCCAGGGCTTGAGTTTTGAGACTAAGTGGGAAATATGACAGTAAGGAACTTCCCAGGATTGTCTTGCACGTCACGAGTTTTTCCTCAGAGTCCTCGTTTTGCAAAGCGTGCTGGGAGCCCAGTGCCTGCCAGAAAATTTGCTGTCTGCTTTCCTGCGGTTGGTCCAAGCGGTGCCTCTTTATCAGCAGTCTGCGGATGTCAGACTTCATGTGCATTATTTTAATGCTGGCTTTAAACATGAGCTTTCTCTATTCACCATAAAAAGTCAGGTTCATGTTCTGGGGAAGAAAACATATAACATTTAATATAAAATATAATATTTTAAAGGAAGAAACAATGTGCTTTTCATTAACTAGGAAGGATGGTAAAAATTTATGATACTAAAATTTTGGACTCAACTAATGATATTTATTTCTCACAGATCAATGGTCAAATTTTATATGGAAGAAGTCATCAGAATGCCTCCTCAATTATTAAATGTGCCCCTTCTAAAGTGAAAATAATTTTTATCAGGTGATCATTCTCTTTTCCTAGTTTACCAAATACTTTTTGTTAGCATTTCTACTCTGAGTTCTTTTGAGTGAAAATAAAATGTTTGTAAATATATAAGTGTCATAGTTCCAGGTTTTGGGGGTTAAAGAATTTTCTCTGATAACTTTCTGACTCTTTAAATAGGAGAATGAAAATAATATCATTATGGTATAATAGGTTGTTGTGTTTTGATTTTAGAAATAAAGATGCAGTGAATCAGATGGCTGTATGTCCTGGAAATGCAGTAGAACCTTTGCCTTCTACCTCAGAAAATCTTCAAAATAAGGAGGTATATGTAACTTATGTTTGTTTCTTTGGGAAGACTTGATTGGTGTGCCCCTTATTAATTCAATCAACAATTACAGGACACTTAGAAAGGGATATTAGAGGTGGATAAATTATAGCCTTGGCCTGTAAGGAGTATATATCCTAGTGTAAGAAGACAGTCATAGAAATAAGCATACCACTTATGTGGAGACTACTTGTAGTCTGCCTAGGGAATAGTAAGGGTAGGAAACGAGTTACCAGTTCTGCCTCTGAAAAGAAATTGAGAATAAAACTTTATAGGGAAGGTTACATATGAAGTCTGTGTTGGAAGATTTGGGGGGCAAAACATTGTAAGCAGAGGGCATGGAGTGAGAAATGGCATGGAGGCTCTGCTATTGCAGGAAACTGAAAATTACAGAGCATCACTGAGCAATGAGGGGCAGGGAATGGGAGCTGGTTGGGAAAGGGTCAGTGATAAAGGGTACAGGGTCAGATTGTGGGATACATTGACAGGCTAACATATGCCAGCTTTGTCTTTGAGGCAGTGTGGAGCTCAAAGAATGAGAAATGTATAGTTAAAAATTTCTCTGGCAGTACTGTAGAGAAAAATCAGAGATAGCAGGGGAGAGAAGTTAAGTTAGAGGAAGTAAGATAATTATTGGAATAATTCAGGAAACGGTTAACAAGGACCTGAACTAAAGCTAGAAGAGGGAATGGTTACATCAGATGTATAAGACCCAAATTGGTAATACTTCATCTTCAACTAAATGTACTCGTTGAGGAAAAATGATTGGTTGAGGTGTGTTTATCCAACAAATATTTTCTGAGCACTCCATTTTGTACTAGATATTGCTCTTTGAACTGGAGAATAAAACAGATAGGATATACATGGTTTTCAGATGTCTGACTTGGTGACATGAGGGATGGCTGTCTTTTACCAAATAGAAAATACAGAAAGATATTTGGAAAAATATAGTACATTCTATTTGGGACAGGTTAGGAATGAAGTGCCTGTGGATAGCCTGGTAGAAGCATACATTGAGACATTTAGTCTCCAATTTACAGATGATTTCCTGTAGATGCAGATTTGGCATTTTTCAGCCACAGAAGCTGAGGTACTTGCAACAGAGAGCATTTATAGAGACAGAGAGCATTTATAGAGACAGAGGGCCAAGGGCAGAATCATGTGGTAGGAAGGCTAACAAAGAGATCAGAGACTATGAAGAACCAGGAGGGCATGTGGCACAGCAGCAGAGGAGAGTATCTTTCAAGAGCACACTCCACAGCTCTATAGGCTGCCATGTATCAGGAGTCCAGTGAGAAGATGAGAGAGTCCCTTGAGTTTGGTAACTAGGAGATGGTTGGCAGTTTTTGAGAAAAGAAATGATGGACAGGAAATCAAGGAGAGAGAGAGGGCAGTGGCTAGAGGGTAACAGAGAATTGGGAAATTTTTCTCATGGTGATTTTGTTTTAGTTTGGGAAAGCTTTGGATACATGTATATGATGAATACCAGGAGTTAGTAGAGTGAAAAGCTTAAAATTAGAGAGCCTTGGTGATTATCAATGGGGGTAGCTATAAGAAGAGAAACATTCTTTGCTAAATGAATATATAAATATAGAGTTTATGTATACATAAGATAGATGTGCAAATCATTGTCTCATTCCAGCTGCTCCTAATGTTCATGTGAGACAGGTGGTTATTTAAGATGACTAGGTTATAAAGTAAAATATTTTGTTTTCATATTAGTTGTACTAAATATGTCTCTTAAGGAAATGGAATATTTTAATAAAGTTCAGGTAAAACATTTCAGTTTTCATTTCACTTGATAACTAACACAGTAAAGAATAATGAATAGTGTTTCTGCTAGTGCTCTGTCAGTGAGTTTCAGCATTTGGTAGCTGGGCTGCCATTGAATTTTATTATAGAGTAAATCCAGGCTTCAGGCCACTTGGTCTTTCTGTGTTCTCAACTGATTGCTGTCCAGTCACACCACACCTTATAACTATTTTGAAGAGAATATAATGTTCATAAATTCCATAAAATGTTAAAATAGTAATAATGTATTATAGTTTATAAAATAATTTTGATCAAGTGGCCCTTATATTTAAACAAATCAAAATTCCTCATACTCAGTTGCCTTTTTTGCCATTTATTTTCCTTTGTCAGACAGAGTCAACTGTTACTACTTCTGATGGAGTTGTGGACCTCAGTTTATTTAAAAATGTGCAACATCTGGAGCTTCCCAAGGTAAATCTGCTTTGAATTGGAATGAAATGATATGAGTCCCTTCACACCAGTGTTCTAATTCACTGTGTTCTCAAAAGTGTGGTCTCCAGATTAACAGCATCAGCATCATCTGAGATTTTGTTAGAATTGCAAATACTTGGGCCCACCCAAACTTACCTCCTGAATGAGAAACTCTAGGGTTGGGTCCAGAAGTTTGTGTTTTATTAAACCTGCCTCATGCACACTGAAGTTTGAAAACAACTGTGCTAACTGATACTTTATCAGGGACCCAGCTTGCCCTTTTATAACTATTCCAAGTTACGGAATTTAGCTATCTGTCCATTGATTCCTTTACCAAGGTCCTGCTATGGAGGAAATAAAAATAAAGAAATAGAAGTTATAGTCTTGTACTTTAAAAATAAGAACGCTCATCTATTTAGAAGTTGTGGTGATAGCTACCAACAAGACATTTCCTTTGAAAAGATCCTTAACTTTCAGTTCAGATGATTGCCTTAAAGAGGTACTTAGCTGAACAGAAACCTATAAATGCTTTCAGGTGCGTCAGGCTCGTGCAGGAAAGCAGGTGGACACCGGAGGAGCATGAGTATAAGTGGAAAGAGCAGTGAAGTGTTCAGGAAGGAGAAGAGGAAGGCAGGAGCTGAGGTGGGGGGTTAGGAGGATATTTATAGAAAATGCTATAGGCAGAAAGGAGTAGAGTGGTCCGTATTACCCCTTCCAACCAGGAGACAATGCAGTGTGATGCTTAAGAGCCTAGGCTCCAGAGTCATTCTGTCTGGGTTCAGTTCTTGCTTCATCAAGTACATAATTCATACATTGCATGATCTTTCTTTGCCTTAGTTTCCTCATTTGTAAATTGAAGATGATAATAGTACCTTTATCTTATGTAATAGGAAAGATTAAACGAGTTGCTTATGAAATAGCATAATTCCTGGCACATGGTCAGATTCTATTAAGTATTCAGAGGAAAAAAATACCCTGATGATACTGATATTTTTTATTGCTGTTGGTTTTTACAGTAGATAATCATATACAGAAGTGCATTGCTCTAGTCTCGTGCTATACATATAAGAGAAGTCTTTATCATGGACTATTTTTGTTGTAGTTAAAAAGAAAAGTTATTAAAGTCTTTTAACCTTTCTAACAGGAAGTCCATACACTTCAGTTTGAGAATCCCTTCTTCTTTTGCCGCTTAAGACACATGATACCTTCCTCCTAAATGCTGAAGTCAGAGTTTATAATTTTTAACAGTGCAGCCATTTCCCTATAATTTGATAATTATGAAACATTTAAATGTATGTTGAATAGTTTATAATGAATGAATTTTTAAAAAATCTGTTTATGCTGATCTTTAGAAAAATTCAAAATTAGATAATTTTAAATATCCTTTCATGGTATTGATTTTAATTTATCATCTATGGTTTAGTATATTCTACAATATAATGAGTGCCCAGGAAATGGTGGTGGAAGGAACATGTTAGATGAATAAGAAGCAGAATTACGGTAGTGGTTGGGAGCACAGACTTAAAGCCAGACCACCTGGATCAGAGACCTAGATTTGCCACTCACTGGCTAGGAGACTGTGACTTTGAGCATGTTTCTTAAGCTGTACATAGTTTTGGCTTTTGAAAATGGACTTAATAATTGTCCAACTTACCTCATAGAGTTGTAGTGAGAATTACGTATATATTGTAACAATTAAATATACATATGTACAGTTTCCAGCACCTAATACTGTTTGCTATTTGTTATTACTATTTTAATAATTAGGAGTGAGTAAGCTGGTATAGAGATGTCTGAGGGGTACTTGTCACTGATTTTCTCTGATGTTTTCTCTTTCCACATTAGGCTACCTGATTAAGGTGCTTGATAAATAGCATCATAATCCCTTACTCAGAACCTTCCAAGGACATTCATTTTCAAACAGATACATTCAAGTTCTTTGGCTGGGCATTTAGCAGTGAGTGTGGACAGAAGGCTGTTCTGTCTGTCAGAAGCTCTTCTCACATCCTGAGTGATCACCCATAAATCACTTAATCCCATTGGTCCTCACTTTCTTCTTCTGTAAATGGGGCTGCCTATATTAGAGGGTTATTGTTGGGATTGGATGAGCTAATGAGCAAGGTTTCCTCATTCTGCAGTATAAAAGCTGGTTTCTGCCTTTCGCCTCCTTTTTGCTTTATTCAGCAGATGTCTATTATGTGTACTTCCCTTTCTAAATTAGATGCTATTGAGGAATGGAAGACCTTGTAGAACCTCAATGTATTGCCCACTGAAAGCTTCCATTTATATGTAGATTTCAAACAAATCTAAAGCTCAGGTAGCTAGAATGTATTTATTGAAGAAAGCCCAAGTGAGTAAGGGGAATATATAAGAATCTTTTAAAAGTAGTTAGACAGAAGAGGCAATTAACCATGATTTTAATGATTTTAAGTATGGGCTTTGGAGTCACTTAACTTTTCTGGGCGATAGGCAAGCCATTTGTTCCATGGTGAGCAGGTATATGCAAACCAAACTCCAAAGACTGAGGGAGCTGGGAGCCTGAAGAAAGAGGCTGACAAATCCAGTATATCAGAAAGAAATACTTAATAGGGACTTAGGTACAGAAGCCATGTTGTTGGTGGCCACAAAACAATGAATCCCAGCACCCACCCTCCAGAAAGTATCCTTTATATAGCAAGGATAAAGACATGTAGCTGGTCACGTCTCAGAGTTTCTTGCTGAAACTTGTTGCCAGTGGAGAGGTTAGGTAAACATCTTTGTGAAGGATTATCTATGCTACAGGGCATACTACAAAACACATTGGTATGCAGGGGTCAAACACTGGTCACCATGGTGGTTTTGCTTTGAGGTGGTGTCAATCTTGCCATACAATAGGCTGTTTTTCTATACTTTTTAACCTCTCTGGGCCTCACGTTCCTCGTGAGATGGGGAAAATCCCTTTACATTAGAGATACTATTGTAAAGATTAAATGAAAGAATTTATATAAAGTGCTTACCACAGTGAAAGTTATTATAATTATTTTTGTTAATACTTTTAGCCATGAAGTTCTGAGTTACTCATAGAATATATCCTTGAAAACCTCTCTTGAGGAAGCCATTGTTAAAAATGATGTTAAGTGACGTATTACACTAAGCCTGTGCCCTCCTAACCCCATTATTAGATGGCTCTGGGAATAAAAATCAATTAAGTAAAGAAGGGATAAAGAAACGGTTTCTAATACTCATGAATCAGCCTAAATCTTTTGTCATTTGTACTATCCTATATTTTTTAAAACTATAGTTATTTGACAAAATAATTTAATGGCAATGAAACATTTGTTTGTTACGTTACGTTACTTCTTAACAACCCTGTGAGGTTGCTATTATTTTCTCAACTTTGAACTATTCCCATAACTCCAAATAGTAGAGCTGGAATTAAACTCTGGTCTTCTGTCTCCAAGTCCCATTTCCCATCCATTACCTATTTCACCTTGCTACTGGATCCCATCTGCCTTTCTAAAATGCCTGTATGTTCCTTCTAGGAATCCTCTACTTCAGTCAAACTGATTTGAATCAAGAGCTCATGGAGAAAGTTTTGAGAATTTATCTCTCCTTGCCTTGGTTTATATCACTTGGTCATTCTGACTTCTTTTAACTTATATAAATCCTACATACACTAAAGACCCAGCTTAAATCTCACCTCTGTTTATTTAGAAATATTACTTCAATATTCTTGCTTTTATAATGCTTACTATTAACGTCTTCATTTGTCAGTTAACCATGTTTGACCCAGGAGCTTGTCTCCTGTGATGAGCTTTGATGTGGATATCTTTTCTGTACATCTAAAACATACACGTTAAGAGAAGAAATTTGTACACTTTTCCTTCTGTTACTTAGTGTCATGGACATAGTTCAGACTGAGTAAGAATCTGGGAAGGAAGAATGAATGAATGGATTAAGTGCTGTACATGTATAAGGGGAATGACGTTGAGATCAGGAGAGTCAGGAAGAGAGTATAATTTTTGCATTGTCTAAAAATGAGAGCTCTTGTATCAGATCGTTTTTAGTTCTGTTATATTGGGGTTCAGGGGTCCCCTCAGTTCCCCTGAGAGGAAATTTCTCCAGGTTCTTAGTATCGTCCTCTCAAGAATGAGAGAGTAGACTACGGCACAGTGTGCTCATAAAAGTAAATGCTGGACTCAAAAGTGTTTATAGAAAGTGATTTATTTAAAACAGAGAGAGAAAAAGGAGAAGGAGAGACAAACAGCTAGCTCTCACACTGAGTGAAAGAAAGAAAAGCCACTCTCACACTGAGTGAGAAGGGATCCCAGAGAGGGAAAATCAGAGAAGGAAAGCCACTCTCTCACCACACTGAGTGAGAGAAGCCAGAAAGATGGAATCCAGGAGAGGAAAGACAGCTTCCACACTGGGTGGTAGGGAATTGAGAGAGAGAGATGGAGTTTAGGAGAGGAAAAGCAGCTTCCACACTGGATGGAAGCAGACCCCAGAGGGCAAATCCAGGAGGAGAAAGAGAGCTCCCACTATGTGGGAGGGGATTCTAGAAAGCTGGAAATCCAGGAGAGAAAGATGGCTTCCACAAAGGGAGTGTTTGTGGAAGGGGACCCAAACATGGGGTCCAAAGGGGGAGGAAGAAGGAGACTTTTAACCTGGGAGGAATCCCCACCTTCTCCAAGACCGCAGGCCAATAAAAGGAGTTCCTTGGAACTTCTGCTGGAGTGATTGACTTTTGATTCTTCCTGTGCCCACGAAAATTAAAACAGAGACGGTTAAATCTCCTGGATGGAGAGAGATGGGAGGGTGGGGCATAGCGCTGGGAAGCTCTTGCCCTTAAAACTACGCCCCCTTGTGGACCCGGAAGGAGAACACATTCCCTCAGTTCTGTTTTGACTCCTTGAAAACTCTTGACAGGTCAATTACCTTTTTTTTCTTTTTAATCTTTTACATTTA
This sequence comes from Sapajus apella, assembly GCF_009761245.1. Taxonomy (NCBI): domain Eukaryota; kingdom Metazoa; phylum Chordata; class Mammalia; order Primates; family Cebidae; genus Sapajus; species Sapajus apella. Next base: position 20,468,010 of record NW_022436982.1, read on the forward strand.
AAAAAATGAGAAAATAGAAGTATAAACAAAAATCTTTCATGCGTAGAATTTAAACCCACAATAGCTGACTGAAATGCAATTCAATTGATAAGAAAACATTTTTTATTAAAGATCTATTTTTAGCATAGTTTGCTCCAGGAAAGTACCTATACATCAAAGCAGGTAATAGCCTCCTGATTGTCAGAGCTGTGTTTCATATCCATACAATTTTATGTGGTGAAAGCCTTGAAATACAATTAAGAGTTTCTCTTCTTTTGAATTTTAGAGAATCTTCTACCTTGAAAATAATTCTCCAAATAATAATAATTTGTTTAGCTTAATTCCACTTTAAATTCTTGTCTATTCTTTTCTAGCTGCTTAATTATACAGCTCTTTGTTCAAAAATACATTTCCTTGGAGCCAGGCACAATGGCACATGCCTGTAGTCTCAGCTATTTGGGAAGCTGAGGTGGGAATTCAAGACCAGCCTGGGAAACAAAGCAAGATCCCATCTCTAAAAAAAAGATTTTAAATAATATTTAAAAAATGAAAAAACCCATAAAAACAGATTTCCTTAATTTGTTTTATATTCCCTGTATGATAGTGCTTTAATAAGTAGCCCCCAAAAATGTATCTCAGATCTCTTCTTGCTAAGGACTGTATGTACTCTGGCAAAAGTAAGTTGGGAAGTTGAGCAGTTAGATAAGAAATTGCACACTCATACATTGTTATCCTTTCTTATATGTCATCTTGCTTTTCTTTCTTTTTTTTTGAGACCGAGACTCACTCTCGCTCAGGAGGCTGGAATGCGCAGTGGTGCAAAGCAGTGATGTGATCTCAGCTCACTGTAACCTCCACCTCCCAGGTTCAAGTGATTCTCCTGCCTCAGGCTGCTGACTAGCTGGGACTACAGGTGTGAACCACCGCGCCCAGCTAAATTTTGTATTATAAGTAGATATGAGATTTTGCCAATTTGGCCAGGCTGGTCTTGAACTCCTGACCTCAGGTGATCCACTCACCTCAGTCTCCTAAAGTGCTGGGATTACAGGTGTGAGCCACCACGGCCAGCCTCATCCTGCTTTTCTGATATCAACAAATTATTTGTAGATGTGTATATAGTTGTTTTGTAGTATTCTGATGGAATTTGGGCATGCATGTAGATTTGTAGCTTATTGTTTCTTTTAGGACTCCTCTTATTGCAAGTAACAGAAATAAAGGGGACTAATTCCATCAGGTTTAGTCAAAGAAGAGGATTTATGGACTCAGGTCAGCAAACTTTAAGGGTAGTTGGTCCTGTGACTGAATAGTGTCATCAAGAGCCCATTTCTTTCCCTGTCTATGTGACACTGTGTCATTCAGTGTCAGCTTTATCCCAAGGCTTGTCTTTCTCATGGTTTTAGAATGGCTGCTAACCAAAGCTGGGCCATGTGCTATTTCTTCACATGTATCTTGGAGGAAGGGAGAGAATGGTTCTTTAAGCCTTCTGAGTAAAAGTTTCAAGATTCATCCTAATTGAATCAGTTCAGATTTTGTGTCTACTTTGAACCAGGGATTGTGACCATGGGACTATAACTGTAGAATTGACTTCAGTTGTTCAAACACCATTCTTGGAGTTCCTTATCTTTTGCGACATAAATTACCACAAAACTTTGCAACTTAAACAATAGGCATTTATGGTCTCACAGTTTCTGTGGGTTAGGAATTTCAGAGGGGCAGGGGATCTGGCTGAGAATCTCTTGTGCAACTGCTAACACATTACCATCTAGGGCTATAGCCATCTCAAGATTTGACTGGGCTGGACATTGCTTCTAAGATGATCTACCCAAATGGCTATTGGCAACAGGCCTTATTTCTTCTGCAGGGGGCTGCATGAGTTTTCTTATGACAATAGCAGCTGGCTTCTTGCAGAGCAAGTTATCCAAGAGAGAAAGCAAGGAGGAAGCCCCTGTGCCTTTTTTGACCTCGCTGTGAAGTTATACATCATTACCTCTGCTTTATTCTCTTTGTTAGAATCAGTCACTAAGTCCAGCCCATGCTCTTAGGTTCCTTCTTGAAGGGAGAAGTATCAAAGATTTTCTGCTCATATTTTTAATCTGTAGCCTGAAACATGGTGAGGGAAGAAGGTGGGAGAGAGATTATGGAGGTGGGGGAGAGACAGAGGAGTAGGGTGGGATGACTAGATCTTCTAATAAAAATCAATTTTTATAGAGGGATAAGGTGTTAAGCAGTATTAAGTAAACAATCAGCAAATACCCACTGTACCTGGCTTTCCTGTTATGTGACAAGTATTATTATTATTCTGTTTTGCAGATAAGAACATTTAGATTTCATAGAGAAGAAAATTGGAGATGATAGATGTTAAGTGGCATATCCAAATTTCTACAGCTAGGTAGAAGGAAAGAGTCAGTTCTGCTCACTCTAAAGATGCAGCTTACTCTGGTGGATACACATGACTGACTGCCTGGAAAGAGAGAGATAGTAGAGATTTGATCAGTGGCAGTTTCAAACTCGCCAGGCATTAATAATCTACCTCAGAAGAGCCACATGTTGATAGTCTTTAAAATGATGTTGAAACTTACCTTGATGTCCTAGCCGTTACTGTAAACATCTCTCATGGCACATTTAACTCATGTGTATGTTTCAGAGAAACAATGTCAAGATTCCCTTTTCTCTTCTTTGCTTTTTGTAACTTTTCTCTGGAGAAAAACTAGAAGGTTGCTAGCTCTGGCCAGAATGAAAATGTTAAAAACTCTATTTTAATTTTATTAAAGAAAGCTAAAAGCCAGTATTTCTGAACATTTGGTTTTGATAAAGGCAAATGTGGAAAATACAGACAAAGTAGTTACAGCTCCCCAGCCTTGGCAGGTTCTTGGAGCTTGTCTTGGGACTGAGAGGCATTTTCAGTCCACAGCAGATTGAAATGCTGTTCTCTGGAGAAACAAGTCTTGAGTGTTCAGCCCCAAAAAGGACAGTGTCTGCATCAGTAATGGCAGTCTGCCTGCTAAAGGAAGAAGAGGGGCAGAAAAGAATGAAGGGGCTAAACCTTGTTATTTCCAAGCAACAGACCAGAAGGGAGGCAGGATTCTTTGGTTGGTTTTGAATGACTTATTCAGTCATTAGACAAAATTTGTAAATGTGGAATGCTTTGATTGAATTATTGAATGTATTTTTGCTGTCTAGATATTTTGCTAAAGTTACTAAAGATGTCAGACATGTGGAAAGAGTGAAAACACTTGAATGTTTGATGGAAGAAATTGTATTCTCATTAGGAAAATGCGAAAGGTGCTTATGAAATGACAAGATTTCTGATAGTGGACTTTAGAAGAGTTTTCATTGCTTTTCTTGCCCTTGGGATAAAATTGGATAAAATTATCTGTTCCAAGCCTTCTGAGTATATTTGTTTTTACTTCTCTAGGATCAGGGGGGTTTGGGTATTGCTATCAGCGAAGAAGATACGCTCAATGGAGTCATCATAAAGAGCTTAACAGAGCATGGGGTAGCAGCCACGGTGAGGTTTACCTTTCTTGCTGTTTTAAGTAGTCGGGGAGGGAATTACTTCAGGAAAATCACTCAAAATTTTTTATATTTTCATTTAGGATGGACGACTCAAAATCGGAGATCAGATATTGGCCGTAGATGATGAAATTGTTGTTGGTTACCCTGTTGAAAAGGTACTTTTCCAAAATAAAGTAAATGGTAATATAGACCCATCCTTGGGCATGATTAAAGTGTTTGTGTCTGTGGTCAGAGGGAATTAGGGCTACATGGCTTTATTAGACATGTTCTTAAGGAAAAGAAGAGATTATTCAGAAGTTCTTCAGTTTCTATTTCTGATTTTCCAGGCAGTGTTAAGGTATTCTTTGCTGCTATAAAAATTATTCATTTTTGATAAATGGACACTTTTGATAAATATTTCCATTTTTTCCTCAGGAAAACTCGAAACTCTTTAACCGTGACTAAGTGTTAGTGCCAAAGTATTTTTTAATGACTGTTTGGTGTCATAAATATCCACTGTGTATATTGCTTTATAAACAGATTGTAAGACTCAACTATTAAATATATAACTTTTATTAGGGTTAAACAGGTCTTGTACTTGAGTTTCCTCCCCTCAAAAGAGATCTTAATACTTAATTGGTATCTCATTCGAGGACTTTCATTTATAAGTGCCAGAAAAAAGCTTTGTTTCCTTGAAATATGGTATGCTTTTTTCTTTCTTATGGTGAGGGAGAACCATATACTTATTTTCATTTCTTCATTGTCCAGCAAGAAGGTTAAAGCCAGTTTTTAAAAATTCCATTTTAATAAGTATTTAGGTTGGCTCCTTTAACTCATGAATCTGTGTTTTCATTTTTCGTTTGCCTTTTTTGTTGCATCGTTTTTTTATTTTGCTTTTAACATATGTGTTTCTATTTTATTAAAACTGTTTGTGTAAGCTGCTTCTGTAGAATCAGGAAGTAGGTAAAGTAACACATATATCTTCTAAGGTTGTAGGCATCCAGAAAAACAGATGAGATTAATTAGAGATGTAAAAAGTTCAAAGTCTTCTATAAGGAAGAATCTGGTCAGAGCTAGACTTGGAGTAGGAATTAACCATGGCCCTAATCTACATTGGGCATTTGGAAAAGCTAGAGAGAAACTAGAGCCATTTCTTTCTTTGCCCAAGTCCTGACAAAGAAGTAATTTGCTTCTGTCTCTTCCCTTAACCAGAGAGAGAATTAGATTTCATTGATAATGGTGACTTATTGGTACGTCTACTAATTCACCTTTGAATTTTGTTTCTCTTTCACACATGTGCCTTCCAGTTTGTTAGCCTTCTGAAGACAGCAAAGATGACAGTAAAACTTACCATTCGTGCTGAGAATGCAGATTCCCAGGCTGTTCCTTCAGCAGCTGGTGCAGCTAGTGGAGAGAGAAAGAACAGCTCCCAGTCTCTGATAATCCCGCAGTCTGGCTCCCCGGAACCAGAGTCCATCCGAAGTAAGGCCTTTGGGCTCATGAGAGTTCTGCACGTATGGAACACCTGAACTCAGTAGAGGGTTTCTGCTTGGGAGCCAGCTGCCTGCCTGTGGCTCATTGTTTGGAAGGTTGTAGTCAGGGAGCCCTATGGTGAGGGCAGGGTATGAAGAGAGGACTTCTGGAGAAAGAGTTCTAGACTGTTAGGCTGGCAATCTAGTGCTGTACATTAAGCAGCTGTGGCATCTTAGGAAACCTTCCCACTCAAAGCCTCAGCTTCTTTATCTCTAAAACAAGGGAATAGTACTATTTGCTCTCCAAGAATATATTGCTAAGGGTACCTTGATTTCAGTCATCTAACTAATGAATTAGAAATATCATTTTATAGATTCTTTTTTTAAACTGGGAAGGTAATTCAATTTCTGTAAGCCTCAGTGTTTTTATCTGTAGAATGGATACACAATTATCCTGTTTCATAGGTTGGATCAGTACTGCCTGCCACTGTAAGAAGCTCTTTAGTCATTGCTACAGTATACATAGCGGATCTGAGTTCTATACTTTGGTGTAATGGTGGGTTCTGTCATAATGGAAATGGATGTAGATTAAGTGGACTATAGGGTGACACTTTAATGTGTCATTATACTTCCAGTCTAGTATATGGAGGCATATTATTCCTTTGAGTTACTTTTTGAGAAAGAATACACTGGTGTAATAAAAAGTAAGTTTCAAGTTCTGCAGCATCAAAACTTAAAAAAAATTACTTAAAGACATTGGCTTTTTCTGTAATGGGGGGCGGGGGAGGGAGAAATTTCTTTTGGCCTCCAAACTGTTCTTTTAACAGTTTTTTAAGGAAACACTAGTTTAAAACATTTGTAATGTAGTTGGATGAAAAAGTCTTAAAGTAATACATCTCTGAAAATAATCCTTTATTTAGAAAGACTGGATAATTCACTGAAGTGTTAAAAGATTTTATGGAAATTTTCTCATTTTTCAATTTTATGTCGATCCCTAAATAGTGTTGTCTATAAAAATATGAATGCTAAATGAAAACTTAACATAAAAGAAAATATCTTACACCTGTTCTTACCATTTAAGGAACAAGAAAATAGTCTGTTTCTGATTTCCTAAAAAGAGAACATCTTGTCTAAAGCATACGCTACTATATCAAGTGTCCTAGCTTTCCCAAAACATGCTATTTGCTGTATGTTCTTTGTTGTATCATAAAACATATGATATGATATGATATGAAGACTATCATAAAATAACGTGCGAAATTATTTCCCCCTTTTCTTGTGCTCTATTCTGATCTATTCATTTCTGAGCATATATGCACCATGATTTGATAACTGAATTTATAAAACATCAAGTGAGACCGAAGGAGAAAATTGCAAATGGTGTGTTTTGCTCAGAATTGATTACATAAGAAGAGATGCTCTAGGATAAGAAGCAAACAAAAACCTAAAAGGCCCTGAAAAGCAGGCGTCACAACCAAAATTATGGATATGTTTTGTGGTCTACCCTGAATGTGCTTCTAGATCTTTGCCACATATCTCAGTTCTTGGTTTTATAAATCTTTTATTTCATAACAAATGTGTTTGGCTCCATTGAAATGGAGAATATGAAAGTGAAACTGGAGGTTCAATTTAACTCTGTTCTCTCTTCTTGATATCCTATCCTTTGTATCTCTAGCAATTTAAAACAAGTGGGATAGCATAGAAAATAATTAAACAGATAATTTTCTGCCCACTACCCTAAATTAACAATGGTGATTTAATCACATTTGTTTTATTTTTAAATATAAGACAATCAAAAGATCGAGGTAAATATGAAATCTCATTTTCCACAGTCTTGGGCCCATTTCCCTGCCCCATCCCTCAAAGTCAATCTGTGCGATGAGTTTGATGACTATACCTTGTAGCCAATTTTTATTTATATTTTATTTTTAACTTATTTTTAGATACAAGCAGATCATCAACACCAGCAATTTTTGCTTCTGATCCTGCAACGTGCCCCATTATCCCTGGCTGCGAAACAACCATTGAGATTTCCAAAGGGCGAACAGGGCTGGGCCTGAGCATCGTTGGGGGTTCAGACACGCTGCTGGTGAGCACCACCCAGAGGTGCTTCTGCACAGCTGTTCTTCACCTAGGCCTCAGAGACCGTTATGGGGAGGTGTCTGTCAGTTCTAGTAAAGGAAATGTGAAGGCCGAGAAGAATGTATTTGTTTGTTATTTTAATTTATAGGGCAAATATTCCATTGAGTACAGGTTTGTCCTTTGAGTAAGCTAGTGAATACTGACTCAAGAAGATTCTGTTACACTTGTGATTTTGGCCTTTAAATTTCAAAGTGTTTCTATCAGTTCACCAATCCTTGCCACATTTTAATTTCCTTTTTGCTGATATCCAGGTTGTGTTAAACCCATTTTAAGAGGAGTTTGGGCCAGGTGCGGTGGCACATGCCTGTAATCCCAGCACTTTGGGAAGCTGAGGCAGGCGAATCACTTGAGGTCAGGAGTTTGAGACCAGCCTGGCCAACATGGCGAAACCCTGGCTCTGCTAAAAATACAAAAAAACTAGCCTGGTGTGGTGGCATCTGTAATCCCAGCTACTTGGGAGGCTGAGGCAGGAGAATCTCTTGAACATGGGAGGCAGAGATTGCAGTGAACCAAGATTGTGCCACTGCACTCCAGCCTGGGTGGCAGAGCAAGACTGTGTCTTTAAAAAAAAAAACAAACAAACAAACAAAAAAAACAGGAGTTTGAAAAATTAGATATTTGTAGACAGAATTTTCTACATGTCAAAAATACCTTAGAAATCTTTTCATTTGTAGATAAGAAAGTTATCTCTCATATATGTATGCATGTTTTATTTACTTTATAATTTTTTCTTTAATCTTCTACATCATTAGGGAAAAAGTATAAGCTCTTTTGAGCCTTTTAGTGGGAATTGTGACATTTTCCTTTGAATTATATGTGGCTCGTACCTGTAGAGCCAGAGTTTATAACCCTTATTGCTGTCTATCAAAGTATAATGTGTTTGGACTCCATTTCTGCTCACCATTCCTAAGAGAATGGGATAAGTATGGATATGTTTTGTTTGGGCCCTTAGGGTGCCATTATTATCCATGAAGTTTATGAAGAAGGAGCAGCTTGTAAAGATGGAAGACTCTGGGCTGGAGATCAGATCTTAGAGGTATAGAATGCCTGTTTTTGACCTTCAAAATTAACAGAGAAAAGGTTCCTGGGGGGAGTGTTTCTTTCTTTGCTTCTTTCTCTCTCGCCTTCCCCACCTTCCTCCCCTTTACGTAACTCACCACGTTCCTCACAGTCAGTGTCCCATTTCTGTACAGGTGAATGGAATTGACTTGAGAAAGGCCACACATGATGAAGCAATTAATGTCCTGAGACAGACGCCACAGAGAGTGCGCTTGACCCTCTACAGAGATGAGACCCCATACAAAGAGGAGGAAGTGTGTGACACCCTCACTATTGAGCTGCAGAAGAAGCCAGGAAAAGGCCTAGGATTAAGTATTGTTGGTAAAAGGTGTGACTGAGAAGGACAAACCCAGTGGTTCCTTGGAAATGATGGACTTAAATTATTTTAAAGAGTTAAAAGCAGTAGCTGAATCATTTATCAGTGGCTAGTGTTCAGTAGGTAGCTATTGTTAGTCCCCTCACTAAAGAACCGTAAAAAGACACTCGTTTTGGACTTTTAAAATCAGAATATTGGAAGGTTTTGAAGGTACTTAAGAAAAGGTCATTTGATATCTTTTTGAGTATCTAGTATGTGTTAGGAAATACATTAAGTTTTCAGAAACAAAGTTAAATAAGACATGGTTCCTGACTTCCAAAAACTCATGATCTGGTAAATGTTGAATTAAATATATTCTTACAACAAAGGAATCTATTGATGAGGACAAAGATGCTTTGTCGGGGGTGGGGGGGGCATGCTAGCAAAGGAGAAAGGGACCAAGTGACTCTATTTACTTAAAGCGAATTAGGGAAAATTTTGAAGAAAAGAGGTGTCTGAGCTGAGGCTAAAAGTGATAAGCGATAATTGGTTTATTAAAGGAGAGTGGAAGATACCGTAGGGAGAAGGATCAAAGTGAACAAGAGCATGTCATCAACAGAACCTAAAGCAAGGGGCCCAAGTGGTGACGGATTAGTGAATGCACAAAAATTCACAACCTAACTTATTTAAATATTTATATATAAGTACATTTTGAAAGTATTTATATATAAGTAGTATTAGCAAATTCATTTATAAGTAATATTAACAAATATGTAATCCAGTAAGTTTTATAAATGTTTCTTCCTTTTAGTATTGTAAGCCCATTTGGATCTGATGTCAGAATCTACCAGACAGCTAAACTTGTGAAGTAAGCATTCAGTAAAAAGCACCCCTGCAGGCTGCAGTGGCTCTAAGTTAATTTTGTCATTCCTTGGGCCTCAGATATCCACCATTTCAAAGCAGCTTATTTTTTCCAGTGAGTCAGAAATCTGTGAAATGGTGATCTTTATGTCAGAATATCCTTCTTTGGAAATAGGCATTCTTCACATTGCCAAACCAGCAGCATAGACACCTGGTTCTGCAATGACTTTTCTTTATGGGAATAAAAAGACATTTACACCATTTTGTTTTCTCAGAGACAACTAAAGGGTAAATATTTTTAAACACAGAAAGAATATAGCATATTATTTGAGTCTCATTGGGACTATGTAAAAATTACACTTTTTTTGGAATACAGTATCAGTAGTCTAGTTCTCATGAAATACGACATGGGTAAACATGGCTACTACAGGATTTGGGGTCACCAGGTCATCATAAAAACCTCCATTAATGAACCCTAAGCTCTGTGCTTTGGGAAGACCATACAAACATCATCTAATCCAATACCCTGTTTCTAAAGATGGGAAAGCAGAGGATCAAATGTTGAAATGGTTTGCTGTCATAACCTTGGCAAGAACAAGTGATATAGTTCAGCTCTTACTGTATATTTCTATTTACAGTTATCTTCACATCTTAAGAAATCTTGGAGGTTTTTTTTATAGTTTTGTGAAAGAAAGGATGGGAATAAGATTTGTGTTTATTTTGCATAAAACCATCTTGTGTGGAAGATTTGTAATGATTTCAAATAAAAGACATCACAGCAGTGGTATTTAGATTTTGAGTTAATGAATTGTGTTTAGTTTGAGATACACCTCTCTTATGATTTTCTGTAATATTAGTGATGTTGATGGTGATACCAACACATTTATGTAACCACAAGTTAATATCATTCAGAGCTCCATTCTGGTTTGGAAAGAATAGTAGATTTTGCATCCAAGGACTGACTCTTAAGTCCTATTTTTGCCACTTAGTAGCCAAGTGATCCATAAAATGAGAAAGGCAATACACACTTCTACTCACAGTATGTAATTGATGAAGAATAAATATGCTTATGGGACATCATTTTAATCTAGAAACACTGTAAGACATAAGTTATTATTTATCAAAAAATATAATGTTGCCCCACTGTTGCTCCAAACAATAAGACTTTAAAACTGTAAAAACAGAATTAAAATTTTTGGATAAAAACATTAAATAAGCATTGCATTACAGTTGAGGAAAAGATAATGCTGAAATTCAAAATTGTGTGCAGAAACGATACTGGAGTATTTGTGTCAGACATTGTCAAAGGAGGAATTGCAGATGCCGATGGAAGACTGATGCGGGGAGACCAGATATTAATGGTGAATGGGGAAGACGTTCGTAATGCCACCCAGGAAGTGGTTGCTGCTCTGCTAAAGGTAAAAAATGCCAAAAATAATTTTGTGTGATAGCAGAGAAGAAAAAAGAATTTTAACATTGAGCTATCGTAGTCAAATTAGTACTGACTTCTCTTTATTTAAAGTGTCACCTCAATGCCAGGCGCAATGGCTCACGCCTGTAATCCCAGCATTTTGGGAGACCAAGGTGGGTGGATCACTTGAGCCCAAAATTTCAATACTGGCCTGGACAACAAGGCAAAATCCCATCTCTACAAAAAAATACAAAAATTAGCTGAATGTGGTGGCACGTGCCTATAGTCCCAGCTACTCAGAAGACTGAGGTGGGAGGATTGCATGAGCCTGGGAGGCAGAGGTTGCAGTGAGCCGTGATCATGCCACTGCACTCCAGCTTGAGTGACAGAAACCCTGTCTCAAAAAAAAAAAAAAAAAAGTGTCATCTCGAATCTTTTAAAATGGAAAGATTTTATTATTTAGATTCCATAGTAGGGAATGTTTGGTCAAAGTCCTATTCTGATTCAAAACTATTGAACTATTTAAAGTTGACATTTAAAATCAGGAGCAGATTGGTCATCATTAACCAATGAAGCTAATTTAATGCAGATTCACTGGGCAGTAACTTCACTGGGGATTATCCTAATTATAAGGCCGCTATTCCTACATATCATTCTAAACTCAAGTACATTTTACATTTAACATTAATTTCCTCCAAAGAAAACTCACCATGAAGGATCATTTTCTGATTGGAAAGGCAGAACTAATTTCACTTTTAAAATGAATTAACTGTAAAGCACAGAAAGGTCACTTGACAGTATAATTCCTGGGACTCTAGGCATATTCTCTGTCAGGGAATATTCCAGGTTCTAGAGGGGATTTGCATTCCTGTAAATAAATAAGGCAATGTTTATCTCCTTGTTTTGTTTTTTACCCTAATGTGTTTTATGACCTGAAGTATAATTCAACATTGACTAGAAAACTGTCCTCCTCAGTACCCATATCATGAGTACCAATTAACATAAGCCTGCATGACAGTGCCCAGCAGCAGGAGAGCTATTGGAGGTCTAATGGGCTAAGGGGAGCCCCTGAGTGGCTGGGCTTCATGGAGGGATTTTCAAGTGGGTGCTTGTTACTCACTTCTCTGGTTTACATAGGATCTGGCATATGAATGTTTTTATAGATTTGGTTGTTAAAGCAAAGTTGACATCTATCACTTCTCATTAGAATTATCAATCTTCAAAACATAATGTAATTAGAAATCTTTAAGGAGGAATACATTCTTTTTGGAGACACATTAAAAACAATTGTTAGCTCTGTGAGAATGATATATCTTAGAGAAGCAATGGAAGCATCCATAAAACAATATAATAATTTTTAAACAAGTCATTTAAAAAGCTAGTCTAGCTGCTGCAGTGGCTCACACCTATAATCCCAGTACTTTGGGAGGCCAAGGTGGGCAGATCACCGGCACTCAGGAGTTGAAAACCAGCCTGACCAACATGGAGAAACCCCATCTCTACTAAAAATACAAAATTAGCAGGAGAATCACTTAAACCCAGGAGGCAGAGGTTGTGGTGAGCCAAGATTGCACCATTGCACTCCAGCCTGGGCAACAAGAGCAAAACTCCACCTCAAAAAAAAAAAAAAAGGTAGTCTGAAAGTATGTAATGAAAGCATAAATATTTGTATAACTTAGATGTTTGTTGTTGCTGCTGCTTATTGTTGTTTTATTAGTAGTTTTTCATTTAAAAATCTTATATACATAATCCTCAATACAGCACTTCATGCATGTAGAGTTCATTGAAGTATTATTTGAAATAGTAGGAAAATTGGAAGCAGCATGGGTCGACAAATACTGTGTAAACTTTGGTACAAATACCAAGGATGCATGCAGACATCTATTGTTTGAAATGATGTTCATGACAACTCTTTTAACATGATAAAACATATACAGTAGTTGCTCCTAATCCATAGTTTCTCTTCCTCTGGTTTTAGTTACCCACAGTATAGTACAATAAAGTATTTTTAGAGGGAGAGAGAGAGATCACATTTATATAACTTTTATTACAGTACATTGTTATAGTTGTTCTATCTTATTATCTCTTACTGTTTCTAATTTATAAATTAAACCTTATTTTATAGATATGTATGTATAGGAAAAAAATAGTATATATAGAGTTCAGTACTATCCATAGTGTCAGACATTCATTGGGGGAGCCTTAGAACATATTCCCCACAACAAAAAGGCATTACTGTACTTAGTAGATATATATGACAGAGGATTGTATTTACAGCATAGATATAACTATGTAAAAATGCTCTTACAAGTTTTTTTTAACAATAATTATGAGATAATTGTTGGACTTATGGGTCCTTTTTTTCCCCTGTCTTTTTTCATTTTATTTCCAAAGTTTTCTTTAGTGGACATGAATTGCTTTTGTATTGGAAAAATTAACAATTTTTAAAATAATCAAAACCCTTGATATTTGAAATAGAAGTGTTATACGTAGGTGGAAAGATTGCAGCATTGCACAGTGAATAATTAATGTATGGACTTGTTAACCTTACAGTTATGTAAATTGAAAATATAAATAGTTTCAAGAAGAGTTTAGTAAATTTGCAGCAAGGAAACACCAAACCAAACAAACAAAAAAGCCAACTTATGGATGTTGCAAGTCAAGTTTTGATCTTTCAAAGTATGGTGCATAATCAGCATGTTCAAGAGTAATACATCCCTTTGTAATCTCATCACTTAATAATATCAGTGCCCAATATTTATGTTAATATTACTTCATTCTAGACACTATCATAAGCATTGCACATGGATTACTTGTTTATCTCAACAACCTATAATGCTGTACCTTTAAAAAATTCACAGTAAAGGATTTATTAAGGTTAAACATCCATTACGGTCACACAGATAATAAATCACATAGTCTGGATTTAATCCGGTGACTCCAAAACAGGATCTCAAACACATCCTTGTGCTACTTCCATATTAGACTGTGCAGCATTTTTTGCATGCCAATGGTTTGTCAAGGCTACAGGAAAATTGTCTTTAATTCATGTTTTGTGTTGACAGCAATATTTATTTAAGTTTTAAGTCTGTTCAGGCACAGTGTAGTGATAGAGACTTTACCCAATTATCTAAGTACCTTTTCTGTTGAGAGGAAAATAAGTTGCTGTGGTGGTGGTGGTGGTGGTGGATTTATTGTGTTCACTTTGTTTTTTAAACCATGAGTTATTCAGCTTCTTTGGCCCATCAAAATTAGTATGTTTCATGAGACAATTGCTCAGTTCTCCATTTCTTTTTGGTAGAAGTAGTCTCCATAGAAATCATGAGATGATAAGACAGACACTTGGTGTTGTTGCTGCTGCTTATTATTTTTATTAGTTTGAATGTTTTTTTAAAAAGCCATTTTCCACAAGGGATTGGAGGTATCCTTGCCTATGGAAATTCCAAAAGGAAGATGCCTTTCAAAAAACTCAGTCTTGAAGGGTAAAATGTTCCTAAAGAGTAAAAATCATCCTAAAGGTGATTATAGCATTTTATTTAAACATTTCCATAAAACACTCCCCCACCCCCACCCCCAGTGTTCCCTAGGCACAGTAACCTTGGAAGTTGGAAGAATCAAAGCTGGTCCATTTCATTCAGAGAGGAGGCCTTCTCAAAGCAGCCAGGTGGGTAGCTGTGGAGTTCATGAGGGTGATGGAATCAGCATGCCAAGAGGACACATAGATGGCCCTGACTGTGGGTCTATCCAGGGTCATGTACAAGGTCTGGCACCCTGGTAGCATGGGATAGTCACTGAGGTACAGAGTTTGAGACAGAAGAACAAGAAATCATAGTAGGCAGGTAAACAAGGTATAGCTATTGAGTAGTTTATAAGTCATTCTAAGGAAATCGATTTCAAACATTCTTTTTTGACATGATACTTTTTCCATAATCTCAAAAGATAACTAAGTAAAACCTACCAAGATAATATATTTTAAAAGTATTTTATAGCAACGTCAATCAATATTCAACTTAAAAGTCCCATATAAGTGACCAATAGATAGATACTCAGCACCATGTATAAACATATGGTGTTAAATATTTCAAGACTCTTGATATCTTAACCCTCTCCTCTGTCTTGTGTACTGATGATGGAAGCCCCTTTTCATCAATCTGTCCTTAAAGACCTCATACTAACTTTCTTAAGTTACTACGATGAGTTTCCTATTAGCTGGCCCTAATTCTGCAGTTTTTGTTTAAGTCCTGGTCTTCCTACAACATCAGTTTAAATTTAAAGAAGATTAGTTAGAATGAGATTATGAATATCCACTAAAATTTTAGGCAAATTGGAATCCATTTCATTTGCCTTTTTAGCTTCAATTTATCTATGTCACTAGATAAATTCTCCCTCTAAAAGAAAAAAAAAAAAGTCAGTAGAAACTGTGTTTAAATTGCTTATCAAATTGTCAAATGCCACTGTTGCTTAACAGGTATCGATTTCCAGAGTGAATACTGAAATAAGTGGTATTTAGGGAGTACATTACTTCCAGAACATTCTGAAATAATTGTTGTGTATTTCTAGGTGAGTGAAGGCAGCCTGTCATCTTTCACTTTTCCGCTCTCTGGATCCAGTACATCTGAGTCACTGGAAAGTAGCTCAAAGAAGAATGCATGTAAGATTGGTTCAGTATTCTACACATGGTTTGAATTTTGGCTGTCAACACTGATTTTTTTTTTTCTTGTTTACCTCTAAGCTTTTTTCCCCCATACCATCCCATATCCTAATATAGGTACAAAAACATGTGTTGGCAAAAAGTCTGAACAACATGAAGTTGTGCCTGTGGCAGCTTTTCCCATTTGATGTTTACCCTACAAGATACACTAAACATTATAATCAGGATTCTGTAATTTTTTTTCTTACTAAGCAGATTGGTGTATTTGGTTTTAATCTTTTTCTATGTTTAATGTAACACCAGTAAATCAAAAGATGCCATTAAGTGAAACCTTCTTTTTCCATGAAGATTGCAAAAATTTGAGAAAATTAATATGATCCTCCTGTGTTTTAATTACATGAAATCATGCTGCAGAGGGTTTTTTGGCTTGATGCATTGGTTGAGAGTTGTTCAAATTGAAGAAATTAACCATATGGCATCTCTGTTTGCAATGTGACTAATATTCTAGAAATTTAGGCATTTAAGTCCATGAATTTTTTTAATGCATCCATGACTTTATTCCTCTCAGCTGTGCACATGTGTCTTTCTATGCAAAGCACATTCTGCCCTTGACTCATTAAAGGGGATTATATAGTTATATAATCAACACTTAAAATGAAAAGGAAGAATGGGATGGTATATATGTTTTTCCAACTGGAAAAATAAATGGTTCCTATGTGAGATAGATCTAATCATGTATACTAGTAGCCTTGAGTACCCTCTTAAATAAACCAACAAACAAAAGTAGGTTATTCCATTTAGTGCCATCCAGCTGTAGATATTTTAATGAACATAAAAAGTGAATGAATATAAAATAACCCTATTTTTATATTTTTTGTCTTTACAGTAGCATCTGAAATACAGGGATTACGAACAGTTGAAATAAAAAAGGTAATTTTGGGGAGAGAAAACAATGTAAACTCTGTTGTTTTCAGAGACATCTTCATATGTGTTTTCCTTTTAACTTTCTTACTGTTTTAAAATATTCATCTGAAAAAAAGCATGTATTATTACATATTACATGTGAAATAACATAATGTCTTTAATGAATTTCCTGATCATAGTACCTCATTTGAAAAATCATTATTTGCATACTCTGTATTGCTGAAAATAGCATCAACTTGACCCCACACAAAATAGCACCATGCCTCTCACTTATACTGATAAGTAAACCTTTCTCTTCACCAGATGCTTATTAGCTCTGAAACAGATTCCCCTGACAGCCATGCACAAGAGAGAAAGTAGAAGCAGCTGTGATTTATTGAGCCTTTACTATTGTTCTGAGCACTCTTATAGACACTTCATGTCATTATCATGTCATTTAATATTCACGACAGCCCTCTGTGAGAGGCACTGTTGTCTCCATTTTGTAAATGAAAATCTTAACGATTTATTGAGAGGAGTGGACTTGTTCCAAGTTCCAGCATTTGCAAGTATGACTTCCTGGCTTTGAACACAGGTCTCTCTAATTCCAAAAGTGGGGTCTTTTCACTTCATGAGCTTACCTGCTTTTCATCAGTTCCACAATATGATATTCATTTAGCATGTCTTGCTTTATTTTACTTCCTGAACAGATGCTTATTTTCCTCAGCCACACTAAGCACCTGTGTCAAATAAGTAATGCAGTTTTCTTGCACTTCATTTTCCCTCTCACACTTAGAAGATCAGCATTGACTATAGGATATCATGCCAAATAATAAACAAAAGGTCAATGAAAAATATCACTTTGACCAAAATATTATGTCTGTTCCGTGGCAGGGCCCTACTGACTCATTGGGAATCAGCATTGCTGGAGGAGTGGGCAGCCCGCTTGGTGATGTGCCTATATTTATTGCAATGATGCACCCAACTGGAGTTGCAGCACAGACCCAAAAACTCAGAGTAAGTCGTACTAACAACCCTAGAAGCCCTAGCTAAACTTGCAGAAGTGTTTTTATAAACCCTTTGAATCTGGCCACCTGTTGTAAGGCAGTTTTAAATGTCTATATTGACTTTTAAATCATGTCATCCAACCACTGTAAGGCTTGCTTGGAGTAAAAGGTAAAGAATATTAAAAGAAAGGAGAAAATGCAAGTTTGCTGTTAAATGAAATGTGAAGATTTATACATATTTTTATATGTTGAAATTGTGGAGCAAGCTAAAAGAGAATAGAAAGTATTTTCAGAACACCAGTCTGAAGTGAAATTTTTTTCCTTATATATTTTATTGGTTTAAATGCTGATTTAACTCTGTTAAATTGAAAAGTATTATTTATTTGCATTCACTTATAATTCTGCAGAACTTTAATATAAATATGGCTTACAGTGTTATAAAACTATATGCAACTTGCCTGAAAGCTGAAGGATTATCCAAATTGTAGAGAGCTACCATGGAATTTATGCCAGCTGCCCAGCTCCAGAATTACATGAATATTCCATTAAGGCAACTCAGTCTCTCTAAAGTAAAGTCTTGATGGTTTAATAACTCAAATAGATCTCAGAACATAGCCACATTTTAGCTTAAATAGTCTTTAGGTTGGGAATGGTTCAGCGTCTTTTGATGTCCAAATTTATGGCTGACACTTAAAAACCAATTGTATACATAGTACAGTGTCAGTAAACTTCTGGAAGGATGGATAGTGAATATTTTAGGCTTCGTGGGACCTATGAGTCTCTGTTGCAACTACTCAGCTCTATCCTGTGAAAGTAGCCAAATAAGCATGGCTGTCTTCCAAACAAATTTTATTAACCTAAACAGGCAATGGGCCAGATTTGGCCTCTGGGCCTTAGTTTGCCAACCTCTAACTTAAGAGTCACATCTATTTATTATAATAGTAGTGTCCAGAGAAATTTCAGTTTCCAAATGATAGTGGTATTTTTTCTTTTAATAGGAAGTAATGTATCACCCAAGAGAAATGAAGAGCAGGGAAAAGTGACCTTCTCCTTCTCCTTTCCTCTCCCCTGGATATGGAACTCAGCCATTATTTACTTCTTCTTTTTGTGGTTGCTGCTTATTGGACTTCTTGGAATTAGTGGTTTCCTTGGTTATATTTCAGTGGCTGGTAGCAGTATATATGTCATGTGGAAGGTATAGAAGGAAATGAATACTTGGGTCTCAAAGACCCCCTCTTCATGGCTGCTTTAGCAGATGGCTGCTTCTTTCTCTCCGTTGCAGGTTGGGGATAGGATTGTCACTATCTGTGGCACATCCACTGAGGGAATGACTCACACCCAAGCAGTTAACCTACTGAAAAGTGCATCTGGCTCCATTGAAATGCAGGTAAGATTTTTATCCCGAGCATAAGTCAGAATATAGGTAGCTTGAAGACGTATGAGCTTTGATGCTAAAGCAATAAAAACGATTAAATCTTTTGCTATTACTTTTTTTAGTATTTCTCTTGAATATAAATGATTAAGAGTTCCAAGAAAGTACATATGAAACATTATGTAACATTTTACTCTGAATCGTTGTTTCATACTTTTAAGGGGAAAAAAATATAGGGCCTTAGCAGTGCATGATTATTTGTTCAAATTTTGAGTGGTGCTAGCAAGTGGCTTGTATTCTAAAGATCTTTAAAAAAATAATTACATATGAGACTATGTTTTAAAAACAATTCTACCAAAAAGTTGTAGAATTGAATTAGAATATGCTTACTGTCAGGACAGTTAGGAGGTCTCCGGACCTTGTGAAATTTCATTCTCTTTGGTTGTATTTTATGTCAACAGAAATTATTAAATGGACAATAAAATACACATTTAAATCCAAGTGCTCTTTTTGAAGAAAAATTACTTTCCCTCTTCACAGGAACGTGTGTTTTTTCTGTTTACCCTCCTGTATGCAGGTGGTTGCTGGAGGAGATGTGAGTGTGGTCACAGGTCATCAGCAGGAACCTGCAAGTTCCAGTCTTTCTTTCACTGGGCTGACGTCAAGCAGTATTTTTCAGGATGATTTAGGGTGAGTTCATACATTATGATTGGTGTATTATTTTTCACTTATGAGTCAAGTCTTCCTGACAGTTGCATTCTCTGTCCCGTGTTTGTAGGAATTACATACAGGTAAAATGATAAAATATATGAAGTATGAATTATACACATCAGGTGCTTCTAAACTGTTAAATAATTATGGCATGGATTTAGCTGATCAAAAATAAGTAGAGAGAGAGAGCTAGCTAGCTAGCTAGATATGCTTGTTACTACCCTTCCCATGGTTTCAGCTCTGATTTTGGGGTGAGAGACATTTTAATCTTGATGTTACCATTTCATGTAATGTGGAGCAAGTCAAACCTATCATTTTAAAATTTCTAGCACTGCCTACTCATTGAAGTTATTATCCTTTGGACTGAAAAAATTCACAGGATTAAGTAACAACACTTGAATACAAAAGCATTGGAGAAGAGAGAGAGGAGGAAAGAGAGAAACACGTTAGAAGTTTTACATAATTTGATGCAGCTTTTCCATTGCTTATAATTGATTTTTCTCTCTGAGGTTGGGTGTACTGATGTTTACGATTTATTCTATTATAGTCCTCTGAACTTTAGCCCTCTCGCTTTAAATAAACTGGAAAAAGAATTGAGCTTCTCTGTACAATGAGAACATGCCATAAATATGTTAGTTTAAGGGAACTGTAAATGAGTAATAGAATTAGGGTGTTAAGTAGGATTTCATTAGATTATGTAAATTTAAAATACTGAGCACAGCATGCACCGACAATTTAAGCATCTTAAAAATACCCATAATATACTTGCTGTCAGTAATAAAGAGAATTATCCTAGCTCTAGGTGGATTTCAGATAATTCACAACTTATATGTATATATTTAATTTAAAACCTCTTTTCTTCTTTTCTTCACTGTAGACCTCCTCAGTGTAAATCTATTACTCTAGAGCGAGGACCAGATGGCTTAGGCTTCAGTATAGTAGGAGGATATGGCAGCCCTCATGGAGACTTACCCATTTATGTTAAAACAGTGTTTGCAAAGGTAAGCTTGCAAATTTTTACCACCCTCTTTTCCCCTAAACATTCATTAATAGTGGTCAGCAGCTGGCTTATTAGTTTATGGCCTGAGGTAATGCCAAATGGTTAGCAGTTGATCATTTCTTTTCAAAACTCCCTACAGGAACAAGTCATGAAATATTTTTGTCCAGTTTGAGGTTTAGTTATAGTTAAAGGAAAATAGGCTGAAATTGAAACTTCAGGAAAACTCTTAACAATATACATAAAAATATTAATGAACTTTGGTTAATAAAGCCTTTTTTTTCCTTTGAGCACAAATTGCACATGATTATCTTTTGAAAATGGGGCATTTTAAATATGTATGCTATAGAGCACTGGTATTTCTGTTTGCATTTGTTGTTGTGAAATATAAAATAGATTAATTTCATTGAATAAAACAAAAATAACTACTGAAAAAAATTTGAGTATCCAGAAGCCCTATTATCTATAATAATCAGCTATTCCCAATGAAGGGATTCAATTAAAAAAATTATGTATAGTTATAATGATAACCTATTCTATCTTAAGAAGATTTAGAATAAGAATAAAGATACTGCAATACTGGTAAAGCTATTGAAATAATTTAAACTCATAAAATTATTGTTAATATGTGCAAATGTTTTTCAGGAGAAAAATTTCTTGGTCAAAATTTCTTGCAAGGAAAAATTTAGAATCTCAAAATTTTACAATGTAAAAAGGAACAAACCTTAGTTAGACCTGTTTAAAAATTTGATATAGTGCTTTGGGATTAGTGGTATGGTCCTTTAATTTATGGATGCTTTATTTTATTATTTTGGAAAAAAAATTTTTTAGCCAATTTAAAATGCTGTACCTACAACAAGCTAAATTATAAGATTTTTAAAAAGCTATTGGTATGTCCAAAAATACAAACAGCATTTGCTAGTGAATAGAAGAGTCATACAGTCCTTTTCCTCAGCCTAGGAACAATTTATTTAAGGCATGCTAGTTAGAACATATTTTAAGAATTTCGTCATTATGGATTCCTCATTAACTTTTCCATATTTTTAATTTTATATTTAATTGCATAATTGTCTTCTATAGTCATGCTTTAAGATGGGGTTCTTTTTCAAACAGCAATGCCTGTGTTTAATCTTAATCATTTAGGCTCCATAAGGAATATGAATAATCTATCTACCTTTAGGAAGTAAGAACTAAGACAGCTTGAATAGCTTTTTCAAAACCACTAAATGAATTAGAAATAGCACTGGGTTTTAAATTTAGAAATTATGCCTTATCCTGCCCTAGTGAACATTCAGGTGGGCTTTGTGCTTCTGCAAACCTTTGGATTTTGTCGGCCCCCAAGCCCTTGTCCTGTAAAACAGGTTCCTACCTAATCCTTTGTCTTCTTTCTGTAGATTTTCTTTACAGGATAGAAAAATCCTGGATGCTATTGAATCATTCCTACTAGGCAAATTCCCAAATATTCTTTATTAATTTGAGTTCCTACCAACTGCTGTGCTGAACAGCCAAAAACCCATTCAGCTAATCTGTTGACTGCTAAATTCTCTCTCAAACTGGTATCTCAATGCTAAAACCATTTAGGAGAAAGACCTTCTTTGTCTATGTTCATCGTTGCTTAATGACTTAGAGCACCCGTGAAGCACTGGGAGCTATGTGTGTGTACACGCAGAGCAATTTACATTCTTGTTGAGATCTTTTCCTGTTATGAGGCTGCAAGGCAGCATTTTTTGAGAAATAAACAAACCTACTTTATAATTTGCAGGGAGCAGCCTCTGAAGATGGACGTCTGAAAAGGGGCGATCAGATCATTGCTGTCAATGGGCAGAGTCTAGAAGGAGTCACTCATGAAGAAGCTGTTGCCATCCTTAAGCGGACAAAAGGCACTGTCACTTTGATGGTTCTCTCTTGAATTGGCTGCCAGAATTGAGCCAACCCAACCCCTAGCTCACCTCCTACTGTAAAGAGAACGGGGACTGGTCCTGACTTTTTCTATGCTGTGTTCAGCCGGTTCTTCAGAACTATAGGGGGAAAATAACATTTAAGTTTGTTTTTCTCATATAGAAATGCTTTTCTAACTGACAACCTAACATTACTTTTCTTTTTCTCCTTGCATTTTGTGAACATAAATTCAAAGAGAAGGAATATTTGCGTAGGTGAATCTGGTTTTTATTTGTGAAGATACCTAATGTTTTGTAGTCACGTGGGCAAGAATTATTAGATGCTAAGCTGGTTAGTATAAAGAAAGATAATTCTAAAGCTAACCAAAGAAAAATGGCTTCAATAAATTGGGATGAAAAATGAAAATATAAAGAAGAAAATCTGGGGGAGTTTAAAAATGCCTATTTGGCAATCTACCTCTTCTCCCCACCCCAAACTAAAAAAAGAAGGAAAAAGTTTTCTATTGAAAATCTTTAAAAATACTGTCAGTGTTTTAAAATTTTCAACACAGTATTATAAAAACATTTCATCTCCCCACCTCTAATAGGCATTTAAATTTTTCCTGCTAAAATTGGTTTCTACTTTGAGTAAATAGCAAATATATGAAGCAGTGTCCCTAAATTTTATAAAGAAATTATATTTAAAGCACATCTTCATTTTCATTTTTATTTTTGACCTGTTATAAAATATTTTCATGTTGCTGTAAGTAAATGATGATGCCACCCCATGTTGACTATGGTTTTTCTAGAAAGCAACCATGCTGCTCGCCATAGAAGAACATAGAAGAGTCCCAGAACTTTTAGTGCTGGTTTTAACAACTGATGCAACATTAAAAATGTGTTAGTGTGCTGTGCAATTGGTTTTCAATTAGTATTAATCTTAATGACGGAGAACAAACAATGAGTTAGTAATTATTCTATTTGTATGCCATTAGTAAATTGATAGAAAAATTAAGGGGATTAGCATAACTTCATTTCATTGCCTTATATTAACATCTTATAATACAATAGTTTAAGACTAAGGGAAACAGATGGAGCTGTTTATTGAGACAACTGGTGAGGAATTATCATGTGTTCATTCCCATTTTAGAGCGTGAAACTCCTACATTAGAATATATAAAGTCACTTTAAATATTATCTATATTTGTAGCAGAAGTAGTGTACAGATATTTTATTGCAGCATTCTTGTGTAAATGCAGAAATAAAGTGAATAAATAAGAAGTTTCAGTGGTGCACAAATAAAGAAGCAGCAGGCATATTTTTTTGTTGTTCCTTCTACTGTGGAAAAGCTTTGTTATATACTGTGCAAGATTTACAACTTAAAATTGGTTTTTATCATGTCTAACTGCACATATGGTGTCCATAGTTATAGCTAAAGGAACTTTGGACAACATCATTATGGAAAGCTTGATATTTTTTACCTCCACAATTTTTTCTAGCACGAAAGATTCATAGACTCTTCATGGATTAGCGGGAGATGACATTGTAGAAAGAGAAGTATCCTGCCTGTATATGTTTTTCTCAGGTGCTATTAATGCACTAATATTATAAGTTGCTCTTTAATGTAGTCAAGAACTATTAAAGTGTATTCACATGGACAAAATCGTAATGAAAATTATTTGTATTAATAAACATGACAAGTCCAACTTGAACACTGAACAAGGAATGAGAGGAACTTTGTTCTACTACTTTTGTACCAAATTAGAACAAACGTGCATTTCCCTCTGATTTATCTTACCTGTAAAATGATAGGTTATTTTATCACCAAGTTTTTATTTAGTTCTAAAATACAAGAATTCAGTGATTCTTAGTTACACAAAGTGAATGGAAAAAACTACATATTGCACCAACTCAAAAGCTGTTAACCAGTCATTGTAAATTTAGGTGCTTGATGTAACAAAATTCATTTTAGTATCCCAGTGACACATCTGGCTTCTTAGCCATCACTTACTGGCTCTCCATGACAAAAGATCCCATTATTCAATGGTAGGCTGCTGGTAGATGAACTAACTTCCCATCTGAGTTTGAGCTAGCAAAGAAGTTTTGTAGAGGATGTTCCATACCAGACTGTGTGGGAGAAAGCCAACCAATCCCATTCAAGTTTCATAATATGTCTAAGTGCTCCCAACAAGAACAGCCCAGTCAGTATCTTTACTAGCTGAAACAGTGTCTCCCAGCGGGGCGCAGTGGCTCACGTCTGTAATTCCAGCACTTTGGGAGGCCGAGGCGGGCGGATCACAAGGTCAGGAGATCAAGACCATCCTGGCCAATGTGGTGAAACCTGTCTTTACTAAAAGTACAAAAATTAGCTGAGCGTGGTAGCTTGTGCCTGTAGTTCCAGCCACTCGGGAGGCTGAGTAAGGAGAATTGCTTGAACCTGGAAGGTGGAGGTTGCAGTGAGCCAAGATCACGCCACTGCACCCCAGCCTGGTGGCAGAGTGAGGCTATGTCAAAAAACAAAAAAAAGCAGAAACAGTGTCTCCACCTGATTCATGTCCACCTGATACCTCAGAACGTGACCTTTGGAAACAGGGTCTTTGCAGATGTTGTAAGTTCATGCTGAATTAGAGTATGCTCTATCCTATGACTGGTTTTTGTACAAGTAGGTATTGTGAAAGCACAGACATTGGGAAGAAGGCCCATGAAGATGGAGGCAAAACAACCCCAAACAAGCTAAGGAATACCTAAGTGACCCTCAAAAGCTGGAAGAGACAAGGAATGTTTATTCCCCAGGGCCGTCAGAAGGAGGTTGGCCTTATTGACACCTTGAATTCAGGCTTCTGGCCTCTAGACTGTGAGAAAATAAATTTCTGTTGTTTTAACCCACAGTTTGTGGTACTTTGTTGAAGCACTGGGAAACTGATAGAGTATCTTAAATGTTGGTTGGGTGTGGTGGGTCATGGTTGTATTTCCAGCACTTTGAGAAGCCAAGGCGAGCAGATCCCTTGAGCTCAGGATTTTGAGACCAGCCTAGGCAACATGGTAAAACCCTGTCTCTACAAAAAATAAAAAATAAAAAAATTAGCCAGGCAGCTACTTGGGAAGCTGAGGCAGGAGAATGACTTAAGCCTGGAAGGCAGGGCTTGCAGTGAGCCAAGATTGCACCATTACACTCCAGCCTGGGTGACAGGAGTAAAACCTTATCTCAAAAAAATAAAAAGTTTGTATGTCCTGAGCTACTGTCATTATGTCTGGCTAACAGGAAAGACTATGAGTAGCTACTAATTAACAAAGACAAAACACATGAAAGAGAAAATAGAAGGAGGGAGGGAGCAAAGTAAAGTTTCAGAGGAAAAGAATATAGATTTATAAACACTGGGGATAAGTAACAAAGCCTTATGCTTGCTATATTATTTCTTTCTGGAAATATAGTAGTTCTCTGTGGTGAGAGAAGAAAGTGCTTGAACAAAGAGTTGAATTCAAGACTTGTTTTATTACAATGTTCGTGCCATGTACCACCCAAGACATTGGATTGCCTGTAATAGGTTCTATAAATATAATTACGTGTTTGATAAATCAAACTAGGAAATACACATTGCTGGTACTATCCAAAAGGATTATTATTATCCACAAGGATAATAATAACAGTAATAAAGTATTTCATTTATATATTTATATATACATACATATATAAGCAGCAGGAATAGCAAGGTAATGTAGCAAATCAGTAGAATTTATGTAGCAGAACAGTGATGGAGTTAGAAGCATAAAAATTAAAATTCATGAAAAATAAGAGAAAAAAGGAGAGGCTTTTTTTTTCCATTTTATGAATCTTGACAAAGCAGATTCTGATAGATATGAAGAAGCAAAGGGAGCTGTTCCCTGCTCTGAGATGTACTGTACTAAACTGCCTTAGATTTGGTCAGCTAGTTTATTGTCTGAGAATGCCATGCAATGATTTAGTGCCCCCTTTTGAGATTCCCAAGGTGAATAGAGAAGTTGAAGGGATGTGTTTAGGGAGACAAACAATAAATAGGCTTTTTTTTTTTTTTTCTGTCTAGGTATGGGAATGTCAAACTATCATCACTTGCTTTCGGCAACCCTGGTATGTTGTTTCATGTCAGTGACAGATATTCTGGAATGCATTTGATTTGGGCAAAGATGTTTCTCAACTTGACTTTGTTCTGAAGAGAGTTATTTCTAAGGCAGGATTGGCCTCCAATACCTTAAGAGGGAAAAAAATTGGTGTCAAGAAAAGTTCTAAATAAGAGCATGAAAACTGGGGAAAGCAAGTATTTTTCAGGTGATTTTTATATGCTTAGTATTGAAATTTCATTTCCCTCAAAATACAAGTGTTCCATATTGTTCATTTCAATGTATTTTAGGAAAAAATTATTTGTCTAAGAATTTTAATAGTCAAATACTGAAAGTTCAATAATAGCCGGAATTGTGTCAAGCAGGGCACAAATGTATGGTAAGGATCTCAGAACTGTCTCACTAAAGTTGTTATTTGAAATTTCCGAAAGTATAGTACTATCAAAAGACTGCCATAGGCAGCTTCTAGGAGAAAGCTTCAACTTGTTCACTTCACTTTAGACACTTTTGAGAAGGTTGTGTCATGTGTGAGTGTTTTGTGATCCTTTCTCCTCCCATCCACCTCCTCCTCACATCCATATTTTCAGAAACAAACACAGTTATCTTTGGAAAACTTAATTTTTCTTTTCATGTATTTTCTTACTGATGTAGTGGAAATTAGGATTTTTGAGCTGAATCTACCTTAAAATATTTGGCATTCAAAGTTCCACTACATTGATCTTCATTCACCTAATTGTACTTTTTTCCATTCAGCAAAACTTAAAAGATTTATCATGTTTTGGAAATTAAAGAGATAACTGCATGTAAAGTATTAATACCGTGCACAGAATAAGCTTTCGAGGAATGAAAGGAGCTGTTGTACTTATCTTAGAAGACAGAGTCATATAAATTCAATACTTTCTTTAAATAACCTTCAGTTTTTACTTTTGTGTAATCCTGTCTTTTTCTTTGGAAGTTGGATGCAAATCAGCTTATACAAAACTTTCCAAAGTTTCAGTTGTTTTACATACAACCTTCATGATGTTTCTCATATCTTTATATAACTGTACTATGAATTACTAAACATTTTTCTTTAAAGCAGGCTAATTTTTTAAGTTAAATTTGCTCAGAAGAAATAGTATCTCATTACTTTGAATGGAAA
This sequence comes from Sapajus apella, assembly GCF_009761245.1. Taxonomy (NCBI): domain Eukaryota; kingdom Metazoa; phylum Chordata; class Mammalia; order Primates; family Cebidae; genus Sapajus; species Sapajus apella. The sequence goes on from NW_022436982.1 coordinate 20,495,478, forward strand.
CCAGTATCATTTGCCATAAATACAAAATATGAGCAAAAGTTCATAAGGCAAAGGAACAAAATTCTGCGAAGATACTATTGTCCACCAAGATTCGAAACTGTAGGTCTGCACCCTGCTCTCTGTTAGGGAGAATCACAACTGTTAGAATAGTGTCAACAACTCCTTGGAAACTCTTTTCTGGACTTAAGGAACTGAATGGTATTTTCATACCTTTCTAATTATGTGATTCAATATTTCCTAGTACCTTGTCAGTGCCACCTAAAATCATGATCTTATGATATGCTTCCTCTTTGGAAAAAGCTCTAAAATATTAAAACTAAAATCAAGAAGATTTTGTTTATAGGACTCCTTTTTTTTTTAAGATGTGAAAGCCAGCCAGTCAATTCCTGTTCTTAAGTATATTCTTAGCTAGGGAGGTCGCTTAAGATTTTGTTTATAAGACTTTCACTAAAATCAGAATTGGGTCATCATGCCCATTGATTTAGTTTTGGCAATCTGAGTTTGAAATAAAGGACAAATGACATAAATTAATGGAGTAAAATTAATGTTGTGGTAATATTAAATAAAGTTAATGCCTTTTGCACCTGGAGGGCTATGCAGATGGCAGGCATACCTAATTATGCACCCTGCTGCCTTTAAGTGTACTGATAAAAATCTCTCAACTGAGTATGAAATATGTTCATTCACTGGCTCCAGAAAAGTTTGAGTAAGGCAGAACTATCCACAAAAACCCTAACATACTTATTTTTTAGTGGAAAGAAATAATTCTATAAGTTAAATGAAATAATTACTTATTTTAAAAACAAGTTATTATTACTGTTAGATTTGTTCTTTCTGTGAATATCAAAATATGTGTCTGTCATTCCCATTAGAAAAAGATTATTGTGAAACCAGCAAATAAGTACTTAAATGTAAGTGTACATTTTTACATGCTGCACATGAATTAAAGAGAGTAATTTACTTGTGGTATTCTAAATAAAGAGATTTGCTTTCCTTAGGTATAAATTAGATTGGTTAATCATTGCTGAGTTATTTATAAACTTGTTCAATTCTTTAAGAAGTAGCTTCTCTAGAAAATACTTTGCTTTAGTTAAAAATATAGATATTTTGCTATAGATATTTCAGAAACATGACTGAGCTTTAAAAACCTTACTATGAGTTCTCTTCATTTAAGGAATGTATTCCAGTGAACTTCATTTTGTTGCATTTGGATACCTATGAAATTAAAAGTACAGCCAGCAGCTACTACTTTTAGCTTCAGAATGATTTTTAAAATCCTGTTTATAATATTTGTTGCACATTCCTGTTTATTTCTTATAATTACACATATATTTATTACGTACATTTTTAAAAATAAAGGACCAGTAAACTAGGATTCTTTTTCAGACAGAGTTTTCATCAAAATAGGAGATCGGGTGTCTGGTGTTTATAATAAAGGATGCTGGTTCATTTTTAAGACCAAGTGGTTGATTTTCAGCCTAAAGAGCATATAATTTCCTCATCTTTTACTGTCTAATCCTAGAGTTAATAAAGAAAATGTACTTTTTTTGTTGTTTTTGTTTTTGAGACAGGGTCTCACACTTTCACTCAGGCTAGAGTGCAGTGGCACGATCTTGGCTCGCTGCAACCTCCACCTCCCATGCAGTTCTTCCACCTCAGCCTCCTGAGTAGCTAGCTAGAACTACAGGTGCAAGCCACCACACCAGGCTAACTTTTACTTTTTTTTGTTTTTTTTTTTTCTGAGACAGGATTTCACCTTTTGCCCAAGCTGGTCCCAGATTCCTCCTGGGCTCAAGCAATCTGCCTGCCTTTGCCTCCCAAAATACTGTGAGAAAAGTTTCACATTTAAAGTGTATATTTGTAATAGTTATAAGTGTCTGCTTATTATTCCTTCTATTCAGTGGTGTTGATGAAAAGAGTCAAACTCTTTATTCTGAGCCAAGTATGAGTGATTGATGGGTTCATGGCACAGCCCTCAGGAGCTCCTGAGAACATGTGCCCAAGGTGATCAGGGTACAGTTTGGGTACAGGTTTTGTACATTTTAGGGAGACATGAGATATAAATCAATACATGTAAGATGTATGTTGGTTTGGTCTGGAAAGGCAGGACAACCAAAAGCAGGAGCTTCCAAGTCATACACAAATTCAGAGATTTCCTGATTGGCCACTGGTTGAAAAGAGTTATTATCAACAGAAAGGAATATCTGGGTTATGATAAGGGTTTTTTCTATAGGCCAGGGTTTTATCATAAAGAGGAAGTTTCTAGGTAGTAGGCTTCAGAGTATAGATTGTAAATGTTTCTTATCAGACATAGTCTGTTCTATTAGTAATTCCAAAAGGAAGGAGGGTATAATAAGGCATGTCTGGCTCCTGTTTCCCATCATGGTCTGAACTCATTATTCAAGTTAACTTTGAAGGCAGAGAGGAGGGGTCCATTCAAATGGTTGGGGGCCTTAGAATTTCATTTTTTGGTTTACCGTAGTTAATTTTTTTTTAAGCTTTTTTTTTTTTTTTTTTTTTGAGACAGAGTCTCTGTTGACAGGCTGGAGTGCAGTGGCATGATCCCAGCTCATTGCAACCTCTGCCTCCTGGGTTCAAGCGATTCTCCTGCCTCAGCTTCCTAAGTAGCTGGGACTACAGTTGTGTGCCACCATGCCCAGCTAATTTTTGTATTTTTTAGTAGAGACGGGGTTTCACCATGTTGGCCAGGATGGTCTTGATCTCTGGACCTTGTGATCTGCCTGCTTCGGCCTCTCAAAGTGCTGGGATTACAGGTGTGAGCCGCCATGCCCAGTCTTCTAAAGCTGGTATTCATATGACAAAGTTACCAATGTCTTATCCTTCATTTTGCCTGTCTTGTTCTTGTATTTAATGTAAATCGTAGCTGATAAATGTCCTGTGAAGAAGCGCTGTTAGATTTCTCTGAAATGTAGTGTGAAGGGCATGGGCCTCCAGAGCTCAGGGCCCTGAGTTCATAACCTGGCAGAGCTCCTGATTAGCAGGCAGCTGACTTCTCTCAGAATCTGCCTGCTTTGTCAGTAAAATGGGAATAATAGCATCTTTCCTCACAGCACTCTTAGTATCAAATGAGATCAGGTAGTTGTATATGGGAGCACCTGATAAATGCTAGAAATTATATTGTTATGATTATGAAAGTCAGCATAATGTAAGAGCTGTGATGATACATACAGTGGAATTGTGAGGGTCACCTGAAAAAGTGTGCTATCACTACTATGAATTTGTATCCCGACTTTGAAAATAAACTTATAAAGTGCCTTCCTACTTTGTCATTCTAGAGATTTCCTCATAATTTCTGCCAGAAAGAGAAGCTAAAAACAAAAACAATTCTAGGAGAATTGAGAACTACAAGGCCTCATTGATTGGTGAAATGAATGTACTACTCCTTAACATTTTAAATAAGAGATGTTTTAGATGGGAGATATTTAAACCTAGTCCAAGGTTTTATCATCAGTCCAAGCCCCAGCACTTGAATAATAAACCAAGTGTCTAGTTTTAAAGATAATGGGTAATTGTACAATGTCCCATAATAATCCCTTCCTCCAGTCCTCTGTATTAAATTAATTAGGATAAGTAGATTCCACTTTCATTCCCTTTTTATGTACAATCCCTCTTCAAAGGAGGGAAAAAGAAGAAATTAGTTTGGTAGACTAAACAGTCTTCTAGAAGGAAGTTAGTGAGATCATACTGTTGGCAAAATGCTTGTTTTCTTCCATATTAGTTATTATTTCTCAAATGGTTTATACTAAATAAATTGGGTAAATGTAAGGTGGAAATTTTATATACCTCTAATGGTTAAGTTTTCAAATTATTTTGAGCAGTCAAATAAAGGAAATTTGCTTCTAAAGAGAAGTTCTGCCAAGGGATGATCACATTTGACCATAAAATAAGCGTCATGGTCTTCAAAGACCTGGCTCTGAATGTTCATACTCTTTAAGATTTGGGTTAGGGTTGGGAAATAGAGTTTCTATTTAGGACACTGTAGCATGCTTTTCTTTGGATGTCATGCAAGGGTGGTACCTCTCTGAACTGGACAGCAGACAACTAGTACACGTAAGCCTAATATTTAGATTTGTACATTGGATGAGGTAAGTTTCTAAACCAGACTCAATCTCCACTTGCTAGTAAAATGTTTTATGAATATTTATTTTAAAAATCATACATTTCAAATATTGGAAGATAGTGAAGGGCCAAGAATCACTTTGAAACATTAAGGAATTGAGATCCAAAAGAATACATGTGTGGAGCCACCTGTGTGGAAGTTATCATTTGCTATGCTAAGATACATGTGTCCATGTCAAAGTTGTCATGGGAAGTTTGAGGTGCGAAAGTCATTGGTAGCTTTTCCTTTATGAACCATGGACCATGTTTTTTAGAATGTGATTTACTTCCCATGATACTTAGGAGGCTCATCTATTTTTCAGCTTTCACATGACAAAAGTCAACAGAAAAAGTTAATAGAACTTTATATATAGGAATTCTGAATACTAAACAGAAACTCAGGTTGCTAAAAACAATTTTGAAGGAGAAAAATGGGATTAGAGTCCCCAATCTGGTAATTTGTTTATCTGAATCTATTTATTCATGGAGATAATATTTTCCTTCCCAGAGTTTTGAAAGTCAAAATATATAAAGGATGTGAAATTCATTAAAGTGCTCTGTAAGCATTAATAATTGTTATTGTATGTTAGCTGAACTACATTATTTAGGTTAAAAGTTATTGAATTGACCAGATACTGTTATATAGCCCTGGAAATGAAACCTTTCTGGCGATATGTTACTTTGTTAATAACATATAGCCCACAATTTCCTAAAAATATGAGATGGCATATAATTTTCAATTTTGCAAGTGTGTGTGTGTGTGTGTGTGTGTGTGTGTGTGTGTGTATTTAAAGATCACAATAGATCCATTAAAGAAGAAGCCCTCACCCACCCCTAGGATAAACTTTCTACCATTGTTAGCATCATTGTATCTTGGACATATCCATTTTTAACAGATGGTTCCAGTGTATTGTTGTATCCACATTATGAACTCTGCTATTATCCTGGAAAAAATATTAACACTAGAGTTTTGCTCAGAAATGGGAAGCAGGGATGAAGGAAGGAAGGAAGAAGTCAGGAAATAAGAAAAGTTCATTGGAAGGAAGGGAGAAGATCATTAGCCTTAAGTCTATTCTGATAAGATTTCTGCCATTTGATGTGAAAGTTAAATGTGGACACCTTCAGAGTCTAGTGGAAAACAAAAGAGCAAGAACAATTTTATAATTCTAATTCTGATGAAAGCCAGAATTTGTAAAATGTTATATATTGCATACAATGACTAAGCTTCATAACTGTCGGCTAAACAATAAATGTGAGTTAATAATTGTAAGGGTTATTGCCGAGTTTAAAATGAAGAAATGGAGGCCAGTATAAGAAAATTAATTGCCAATTTATTCAGCTCCTGGGCGAGGTTCAATGGTCCCGAGAAAGGGGCCAGAGAAGTCGCGCTGACTTCCTGGGGTGGGAGGTTTTTATGGCTAGGAGGAACGAGCAACAGCTGGGTGCTCTGAGTGGGATTGAGACGGGGTGGACTGCTATTGGTTGCCGGGTTGCTGGGTGGGTTTTCCAGTGCAAGAGCCGGCCAGGGTTGCATTAGCTGGAGCCTTCCAGGGGAGCCATTCGGCCGAGTGCAGAGCCTGGTGTCCGGTGCAGAGCCTGGTGTCCGGTGCAGAGTCAGGTGCTGAGTGCAGAGGTGGGTGTGTCCGGCCTCTCGCGAGGCAACCAGCCTTACAATAATTATAAGTAAATGAAAGAATCATTTTGGGGCCGACTTGGACAAGAAAAAGAGAAAACAAGGAGAATGCAAATGTGGACCAATGCTAGTTTGCATCTTCTATCTCTCACTTCTTTCCGAACTTTTTTTTTTTTAATTTTTTGGGTTTGGGAAAAGGACTGAGAATGGTAATAAGTTATGGATATTTTTCACATGCTAAGGAAACTCTAGAAAAAAGTTCAAAGTCTCCAGTGTATGAAGCAACTGCTCCTTGCTTTCTATAGACATTACCAAAACTTTGGTCCAGTGACTGGTATCCATGAAAGTGCATGGTATCTAAGTAGATGCAAGCAATATGATCTAAACCTTCCTAGAATGTGAATTCATCTCCATCAATCACAACTGATCTCAAGACAGTCTGTAGTATAAAAAAGAAAATATTGTATGATATGTATTTTAAACCCACATTCCAAATTGGGTGGAGCATTTATTGGACAAACAATAACTTCACAGAAATTAGTACTTAGGCCTTGTTTATCTACTTGACTTTTACTTTAGGTAATATTAGTGATAATCAGCATAGTCTAGTCCAATGGTACCGTTTACTGTCATGCAAGGAAAAAGAATATTTCTTCTGTCCTTTATGAGCCATCTAAAGTCCCTTGAGAGACATCATAACAGATGGTTTGAGATGGAGATGTGAAGTAATGCCAAAATTTAGATACTCCAGATGAAATGGGATTTTTGAATTAAGTTGGCCCAATATCTAAATATTTCTCTAGTGTAGATTTGACTTGAAGTGCAATCAAAATAAGTATAAACCAAAAAACAACACATAGGACAATGAATTTTTTTTCTGATTTGATAACTAGGGTGCTCATTGAGAATTTTTTTTACCTGTATGCGGCATGAACACTATAGACAGAGATTGTTTTCTAGAAACAGGTAATTGATTACAGGCCCAGTAGCTATAAGGACATCCTTGGACGTAGAAACAGGTAATTGATTACAAGCCCAGTGGCTATAAGGACATCCTTGGATGTACCTTGGTGGTATCTTCCCCTACTTCTCCTTCTTACCTTACCAAACTATTCTCTCCCTGTAGTAAAGGTATTTGTATGTTATTCACACTGTCCCCTTGCAGTTCCCACATTCTTTTTGTCTATGTGATTATCTTCACTCTTGCTCAGAACTGCAGAATGATTCCTTGTGTCTCTTGGAGAAATAGATAAAAGCTAAATTCCTGGAAATGAAAATGTGTAGTCTTTGCATTGTATAAAACTAAGTAGGAAGTGGCAGCGACGGCATTTATGCAAGAAGGATCACAGAATGAGTTACCTCAGTTAAGATGAGTAGACAGCCCATGGCCTGAGGCTAAGCTGAGAAAGTAGGGCAAAGATAAGAAGGAAGAGGCGACTTGATGGAAGAACCAGGGGAAGCCTTAAATTCCAACTGGTTGTTTTACTAGAGAGGCTGAAAAACCACAGGCTTTCTCAGAATTTCCCGAATTTTATCTAGACTTGATGTTTTTAGCCCTTTCTTGACAAAAGAAGAAGCTGACATCTATGGAGAGTTAAGTGGTTGGAGAGTTCTAAGAAGTCTGTTTTCCCCATGTCCTAGTCTTCCATCTTCCATAGCTAAACATGAATTTCCTGATGATTAAGCCCTTTCTACCCATGGCTTACTCATCAACTTCTCAATCGCTTCTGCTTTCTCATGGGCCCTCTCCACGTCCTTCATACATATGCCACTTACATAGTAAAGTTGAAATCTAAGGCTAGTTTTCATAAAGGCATGATCAGTGGTTACACCATGACTTATATATAACACAAACATAAGTAGATTGTATTCAAAGAAGCACAGTCTGGCAACCAAAAAATATAACTAAAAGCAGTCTAAACATTCATTTCATTTATGAAATCTTAGCTGTTATGTTCATTAACCGTAAAAATCTCTTTTCTTCTGTTTTGTCCAAATTTTCCACATTTAAAAAATGGATTTAAAGTTATATTCCCTCCCCTCCTGGCTCATTCCTCAATACTTTTTCTTTCATATTTTATACTGCTCCGTTCCTTTCCTTCATCTTCAAACAGGAATGACCATTTTTGCCTGCCAGGCATGATAGGCTGACCCAGGACCACTAGATGATCCAGAAACTGTAAGCACTTCTCACCTGTCATGGACAGAAGCACACAACAGCCCCCTAAGAAAGACAGTTCATCTCTAACTCTGACCACTTTTCTTGCCAAGTCATCCCATTACCTGGATTCAGCATATAAGGAGATAATAGCAAGCAAAAAATAGCCTTTTTTGAAGTACAAATATGTGTATTTTCCATGAATATTCTCTCTCTTTCTCTCCCTTTATCAAAGGCCTTTTTTCCCCCACCTCCCCAGCCCACTGAAACCTAAACAAAATCTCAAAGTAGTTACTGCAAAAATGTTAGGAAGAAAAGTGTGGGTGCCTAACACAGAGTGTTTTCACTCCTCAAAACTGTATCAGAATAAGGCTGGCAAAAGAGAAGGAATGGAAGGAGTGAGAACTTTAAAGTGGGAAGGAGGAGAAGAATCAGTCCTCCCATGTTAGGACCAAGGAGCCGAGAGCAAAGGACTGAGTGCCAAATTGTCCTTGAATGATAATCCCCAGTTGCCACCTCTTTTGCTGTTGACCCGTAGTGCCCTGGCTGTACCCTCTTCCCACCCCATTGCCCGTGGATAACCTGCCATCCCACAGGACCAGTGACCTGTATGTCCCCCAGCTGTAGTGGGGGCATTGGAGGATTGCATGGCTCTGGTGACATGGAGGAAAAATTTCTGATGCAGGAGCCGTAGTGAACTTTTACCAGTTGAAAAGTTCTGTAAGAGCCAGGGCAGCAAGAACCATGATGCCTCTGTTTCCCACATGCGGGTATTTAAATCCGTATACAGAATATGCCTCCAGCTCCCAAGTGGAGACATTTATTTGGCAGTAATTGGGAATGGAGGGTATGGTGGTTGAAGAGAGAACTTAGAATACATTTTACCACTGCTTTTGCTAATGGTTAGGATCTCTAGATCCAGATTGCTTTGTTAAGGGGAGAATATTCCTCTTCTAAACTGTGAAGAGAGTTCAGCAGTGTCCCCCTCCCCAAGACAGTGTTATGTGGTCACTGTCAGAGGGCTAGCCCTGTTTCTCGGGGTGTGCTCTGAGCAGGGACGAGAAGGCAAAGAGTTTACTCTCACCATGCACTCTGCAGGTCAGCATGGTTGTCTTGACTATCAGGCTTACCTTGATTCGAACAGTCACTTCTTTCATATTCCACATCTCTTCTACTTAGACCTCTTATTTTTATTCTTATTTCCAAAGACAGAGCATCTCTGAGAGGAATCTGAACGAGCAGGCCTTGCTGTTTCCCATGGTTTACTACTCTTAGCTCATACGCCTTTTTTGTCTTATCACAGTTTCCCATAACTCTCTCCTGTTCTTCAGAGCTGCTATAATCAAATCTAGTTGTTGTGTCACATAGAACTTATATGAAATAAATGTGTAGGCATTTCTTTGCTTATTTGCCTTTTGTTACCTGGACCCCAGCTGAGCACATACAGGAACAGAAGGAAAAGATATTTTTCCTTCCTTTGCACATCCAAAACACCAGCTCTCACCTTGTGCCCAATGGCTACATGCCTTACATTTTCTTTTTTCATTTTTTTTTCTTTTTTTTTTTTTGAGACAGAGTCTCACTCTGCTGCCCAGGTTTGAGTTCAATGGCACAGTCTCAGCTCGCTGCAACCTCCACCTCCCAGCTTCAAGTGATTCTCTTGCCTCAGCCTCTCAAGTAGCTGGGACTACAAGCATATACCACCATGCCCGGCTAATTTCTGTGCTTTTAGTAAAGACCGGGTTTCACCATGTTTACCAGACTGGTCTGGAACTCCTGACCTTAAGTGATCTACCTGCCTTAGCCTCCCAAAGTGCTGGAATTACAGGTGTGAGCCACCACACCTGGCCTACATGCTTTACATTTTCAAGTGTGGTCCACCTGCCCTGCATTTGTCATTGTTGTCGTCTGCCCATGCTTTGATGAAATGCTGGGATTTATCTGAGTTTCCCCTCCTTCTTGCCATGCCTTTGTCTGGATTGGGTGGACAGTTTGTGCTTTTCACTGACCAAGCTGCCCCTCTTCCCTGATGGGTCCCCTGCCATTTCACTGGCCATACTGCTCTGGTGCTTTATAAGATGCGTTCTATCATTCCCAAATATTTAACCCCCAAAGTGGGTTAAAATTTTATGGTTGAATGAAACAAGCACTGCTAATATTGTATTCTGATAAAATGAAGCAACATAGGAAAACTAGTGTGTGGGACGTGCTGGATACTAGTGTTTCTGGAAAGCTAGGCTTCATTAGAGCAGGATGAGGAGCAAAACACTTGTGTTGGCCATGTTCAAATACTTTAGAAAGGAAAAATATGAGTTCTTTATACGTTCTGATTTTACTTCCAAATGTGTGGTTTTTATTTCCTTTGGGCTCCGTGTATCGCTGACAAAGCTCGTTTGGACCAGTTGTTCAATCATGCCACTCCTGGCTCAGATGTGTCTTAGGTGCCCCACTGCATAGAAAAACAAGTCTACATTTTGCTTAGTACTAGAGGCACCTACAACATAGCTTGAAATGTTCCAATCTAATTCCCCATTTTTGTTCTGATGAAGCTCTAGCACCTTCATTCATTTTGCCATTTTCCAAACGTGATTGGCATATACTGGCCTCATATTTTTATTTAAACTTACCTTTTTCTGGGATGACCTTTCCCTCAACATGTTTCTGGCCTATTCATTAAGGGTGACCTCAAATCCCTTATTTGTCACAAAGTTTTATGTTGAATGAGCTAACGTGTTAAAGTGCAACTTATAGAAAGTACTTAGAATATAATGAACATTTAAAAATAGTAGCTATTATTAATCAGAGTTCAGCTTTCTTCTTATGCTCATAAATTTTTATCTCTGTAACAGTATTTTTCAAATGTTACATATTACTTATAAAAAAACAAAAATCTACACTCCAAAAATAAAGTGTTGGAACATTGGTTTAAACACAGTTAAAGAAATTTGTTTTGACAGACTTATCAGAATGTCAAATATAGCAATATATTGTAAATCTTCATTGGGGACCAAAAATATCTGGAGAGATTCAAGTTCCAAGGAATACATTTTTGGGAAACACACCTATACCACACCAACTTTGAGCTGCTAGAGTTATTGAGCTCTATATTCTCTTCCCCAACTGATTTTGAGCTTCTGGACAGAAGGACTGGGGATCCTTTAGATTTTTACCTCCATACTGTGTAACAGATATGCCACATAGCAGGCTGTAATACATTGTTTTTTTTTTTTAAGATAGCAAGTTGTATAGTATATTTTTCCTATGGAAACTGGACAGGAGTTGGAAGCAAGAAAGGGTCAAGAGGATGCGTTTATTATTTTTGAGGAATTAACTGAGTTTTGAGTGGTGAAAAGAAAAACCTCTGAGTATTGCCCAACATACAGGAAGCATGGAACTGGAAAGGGAAATATTGGGTCAGCTTTTGGCAAATCCACTAAGTTATAACAAGATAATTTAGTTGATATTGGAAGGTTAGAGTGTAGAATACAAGCCAGTCCTTTCATGGTCAAATATGTTTCTAAGCTGGCTGTTCTTCCCCATTAATTAAGTTCTTGTACATGGGTGTATTTTTACATTCCAATTACCTATTATCTTTTTACCTTGTTAAATTTGACCAAAACATTGATATATATACTTTGAGCCAAGAATGCTGTCATTCCAGACTGAATAAAGCTTAAAAAGTTTTGATTTCCAATACGATTTAAAATTTTCTATTACTGAAGAATTTTATCCAACCCCCTAATGTTATAGATGAGCCACCTTCAATGTTACCAATAATGTATGGTGAAACTGGGACTAAAACTCAGGTTTTCTGACAATAAAGTGACTCTTTTAAGACAAGTATTTGAAATTGATGTTTTTTTCAAGAATCAAATACTTAAATAATTTATAATAATAGTATCTTATCATGTTAGCTTAATTGAAGGAAATTAGGCAAGCATTAATCTTGTACATTTGAAGTTGGTGTAAAGGAGATGAATGAATAATAGCTAAGTATTATCATTAATTTATTGAACTGTACTCCTAAGTTCAAACATTAAACCATTAGTGTTCATAGTCATCAATATACACAAATTTCTAGCAAGAAGCTACCCGAAAGATTTTTAGCTTCAACTCTTTCCTTGACAGAGTAGGAAAGTGTGGATGAACAATTTTCCCAGCACGTATTAAAGTTCACTGATTCTTGCATCGTATCTGTGATTTGGAGCTCAGTTAAGTTTTATCTGCTCTCCCATAGCAATATTGGACAAATTACCTTATCGATTTATTATTGTGCCAGCTACTAAATCTTGAGACAGCTACAGAGAAACAAGGTTAAACAAAAATGATTTTTTGATTACTATTGTGTTTACTAATGCTACGAGTTCCCTATACAAGCTTGATTAAATGTGTTATGTTTGTATAATAGTGATTGCAAAATCAAGTTACCAGGCAGAGCCGTTTGGTGGATAATGCAATATTTTGTGCATTTAGAAAAGCGTGTGTGCATTATATAGTCAATTGGCATATATATGCTTATAAAGCACATTCAGTAAATGGAAGTGCATTACAAATGGATAAATTTAGATTAGTGATTAACATCATTAAAATGTTTTTATAAGAAGATGCAAGTTCCATTTGTAAGGAAATTTTAGTAATAAAAAATTCAGGATTACCCTACATGTTATAGAGAAGTAAGTGTAGCAGATGAAATAGCGTACATCCACATTAAAACATGTGGAACACCCCAGGAGCACCAGCAATTTAGATCTCAACAACCACTGCTCATCTGTGCACGCACAGTGCAACAGTGACACCACCGGGCCAGCTTTCTCAGACTTCTGGGGTTTTCAAGGTGTTAAAAGGATGCTAGATGTTTACAAGAAATGCAAGAGATTGGGGAAAATGTGCAGACGGTTATGAAACTCTGCTTTTAAATTATTGGGGGAAAAAAATCTTTCCAGCAATACTTTTAAAGTGCTGGTTCTGTGTTTGATGTGTTTTCCTCATTGACCTGAGTAAATAAAGAAAAAAATCCGATGATCCTTATGACCGATGAAGTAAACATGTCTGTTCCTGATACTTCAGGCAGTGTTGTCACTTGGTTAAAGACTTTCCCATTTGGTTAAAATTCCCCAAGGCAAAATAAACCCATAAGAAAACACACAAAAGCCGGAAAACACCTTAATTTTCTTCTGGAATCCAATCACTAGAGGGCAGTAGAGTCCATGCTACTTCTGCTTTGTTCTCCATGATCCGTTACCCTCCCCGGCTCAGCCCGCCCACCCTGCTCCCACCCTGTCCTCTCCCTGACCCCTCATCTTTCTCATTTCTTCTGAGTGACTCTAAGAACTTTTCAGAAAAAGTAAAAGTTTCAGTTCTTTGACCTCCAAAGTAACGGAGCATTACATTTCCTCAGAAACTTAACGTAGAAAGTAAGATACTGTACAGTGATTTGAGAATGTGGTTGTGGTGTTTTTGCTTCCATGAAAATTAGCTGTTTTTTAAAGTACATGTTTTGGGCAAACAGAAGAGTATCGCACAGGCTTTAGTGGTTGTTGAAAAAATTAATATCAAGCACTAAATCAATGAATTATTAAGTCAACTCTTAAGGAATGCCTCCATTTGTAAAAATCCAACTTAAGGTGGAAAAATATAAAAGTAAAAAAGCCTCTTTGTTTTCAGAACAAAAAAAGAATTCTATATGAAGAACATACAATAATAGCCACAGGAAATGCTCAACACTTAGAAGCCTGGCTATTCATTGATACTACTATTTTGTGTCATTGCCAGAATTTGGAAGAGAATAATGACCTTTTTAAATACATTTTTTTCCCCAGATTTCCTTTTTCTTTCTGTCTTCTAACATAACGTTTTCATTTCTGGTTAAATGAAATGTTTAGTTGAAATTTTTTTGATGTAAGTTTAAATGGACTTTGAGAGTGCTTATTTTTCTGTTTTATTTAATAAAGTTATGTTGTAATACTTCATTGATAAAAGTAAAATCAATTTTCAAGTTTCTATTTCCAACTCTGTGACTGTCACTGCAGCCTTCAGCATTTTGTGCATAAATTTTCCCCTGAAAAATAAAAAGTAAGCTTAGCTGATATCTTTGGCCTTGAAACACTCAGAATTAATTTTTTTCTCTAAACATACTTATAGAAGCGCTACTTTTGAAGAATGGAATGCTATGGAAACTTTTTGAAGAACTATGAGGCCTCATAATGAGATTTGCTTAGAAAACTCAATTAGACATTGTTAGGCCTTATCCTATATTTTTGAATAACTGTTCCCAAGGACAGTGCTGGACATAGAGTAGATTCTCAATTTTTGAACAACATGAACATCCATTGAGCATATCTGAATTTCAAAAACTATGCTAGGTACACTTATCCCTGATAGGAACTAAAAATCTCTAAATTAATAAATAGTATTGTTAACTCTAAGATAAATTAAGTTTAACACTCTTATGGTATTTGGCTGATTTTTTGCAAGATCTCCACTGTCCTGACAAAAGTCTTGCATGACACTTATTTTTTTCCAATGACAGGCATACCTCAGAGACTTTGCAGGTTTTGTTCTAGACAACCACAATAAAGGGAATATTGCAATAAAGTGAGTCACATGAATTTTTTGGTTTCCCAGAACATATAAGTTACCTTTACGTTATACTGTGGTCTATTGAGTATGCAATAGCATTGTGTCTAAAACATGTATATACCTTAATTTTAAAGTATGCAATTTCTAAAAAATTCTAACAATCAATTTGAGCTTTCAGTGGTCTCTCATCTTTTTGCTGATGGAGGGTCTTCCTTCAATACCGATAGCAGCTGACTGATCGGGGTGGTGATTGCTGAAGCCTGGAGTGGCTGCGTCAATTTCTTAAGACAACAATGAAGTTTGCCTTATTGATTGACTATTCCTTTCATGAAAGGCCTCTCTGTAGTATGTGATGCTGTTGGATAGTATTTTACTCACAGTAGAACTTCTTTCAGAATTGGAGTAAATCTTCTCAAACTCTGCCACTGCTTTATCAACCAAGTGTACATAATATTCTAAATCCTTTGTCATTTTAACAATGTTCACAGTATCTTCACCAGAGTAGATTCCATCTCAAGAAACTGCTTTCTTTGCTCATCCATAAGGAGCAATTACTCATCCATTCAAGCTTTATTATGAGCGTGCAGCAATTCAATCCCGTTTTCATGCTTCACTTCTAGTTTTCTCACTATTCCCCCCACATCTGCAGTGACTTCCTCCACTGAAGTCTTGAACACCTTAAAGTCATACACAAGGATTGAAATCAACATCTTCCAAAAGAAATTGGAGTTTTGAAAAAACTCCAAATGGTCATATTTTAACTTTCTTCCATGAAAAACAGATATTCTTAAAGGCATCTAGAATGGTGAATCCTTTCCATAGGGTTTTCTGTTTACTTTTCCCAGATCCATCAGAGAAATCACTATCTATGGGAACTATAGCCTTACAAGTGTATTCCTTCAATAAGACTTGAAAGTCAAAATCACTCTTTGATCCATGGGCTACAGAATGGTTGTTTTAGCAGGCATGAAAACAACATGTCCTTGTACATCTCCATCAGAGCTCTTGGGTGACCAAGTGCCTTGTCATTGAGCAGTAATATTTTGAAAAGAAACTTTTTTCTGAGCAGGTCTCAACAGTGGGCCTAAAATATTCAGTAAACCATGCTATAAATAGATGTGCCATCATTCAGGCTTTGTTGTTTCATTGATGGAGCACAGCAGAATAGATTTAGCATAATCCATAAGAGCCGTAGGATTCTTGGAATGATAAACAAGCATTGGGTTCAACTAAAAGTCACTGGCTGCATTAGCCCCATTGAAGAAAATCAGCCTGTCCTTTGAAGCTTTAAAGCCAAGCATTGACTTTTCTCTAGTGTAAGTCCTTGATGGCCTCTTCTTCCAATATAAAGCTATTTCATCTACATTAAAAATTTGTTTTTTAGTGTAGACACCTTCCTCAATGATCTTAGTTAGATCTTCTGGATAACTTGCCATAGCTTCTACATCAGCACCTGCTGCTTCACCTTGCCGTTTTATGTTATGGAGATGGCTTCTTTCCTTAAACCTCATGAACCAACCTCTGCTAGCTTCTAACTTTTCTTCTGATGCTTCCTCACCTGTCTCAGCCTTCATAGAATTAAAAAGAGTTAGGGTCTTCCTCCAGATTAGGCTTTGGCTTAATGGAATGGTTTGATCTTCTATCCAGACCACTACAACTTTTTCCATATCAGCAATAAGACTGGTTGGCTCTCTTCTCATTCATGTTCACTGGAGTAACAATTTTAATTTCCTTTAAGAACTTTTTCTTTGCATTCACAACTTGGCTAACAGGTACAAGAGACTTAGCTTTTATCCTGTCTCAGCTATCAACATGCCTTACTCACTCAGCTCAGTCGTTTCTAGCTTTTGATTTTTTAATTTATATTTGTTTTTATTTTAATTTTTTTAGACACAGGGTCTCACTATGTTTCCCAAGGTAGAGTGCAGTGGCTGTTCACAGACACAATCATAGCACGCTGCAGCCTTGGACTCCTGGTTTCAAGTGATCCTCCTGCCTCAGCCTTCTGAGTAGCTGGGACTACAGGATGTGCCACCGCACCTGTCTAACTTTTTATTTAAAAAGAGACGCACAACCCTTGTTTTCACTTGAACACTTAAAGGCCATTGTAGGGTTCCTATTTGACCTAAGTTCAGTAGTGTCTCAAAGGATGGAACAGCCTGAGAAGAGGGAGAGAGATGGAGGAATGGCTGGTCAGTGGAGCAGTAAGAACACACATACCATTTATGAATTAAGTTTGCTGTCATATATGGGCACAGGTTATGGTGCCTTAAAACAATGACAGTTGGGACATCAAAGATCACTGATTACAGATCACCAAAACAGATATTATAATAATTTTTTAAAGTGTGAAATCATGCAAGAATTATCAAAATTTGACACAGGGACATGAAGTAAGCTCATGCTGTTAGACAAATGGCATTACTAGACACTGGGTTGTCACAAACTTTTAATTTGAAAAAATTTCAGTACCTGTAATGTTCAATAAAGTGAAGCAGAATAAAACAAAATATGCCTGTACACTGAACTAAATTATTGCCCTGGGGAATTTTTAAACAAATGGAGATTATTGCAAGCAAACTGCAGCATCTCAAAGACCATGTTGGCAATTACTGGCTTAGGTGATGGCTTTTCTATAAAAGCTCTAATGCTGTCACCAACATTTCCTTTTGTAACTCCCACAAGCAGTGTTGATACTCTGCCCTGCTTGCACAAACTCACTTTTCAGATTTGCAAGGAATTTAATTCTAGATGTGGCCTGGGGCTTGACAAGCAACTTCCTGAAAGGCTTTGTAATAGGAACTTTTTAGATAAAAATGCTTCTGGCTCAGTTCGACTTTCTCCTTGGTGAGTAAGTCTACTATTACTCATGCAGTGGTTCGATTTACATTGACTTTTCTTAGGGAACTATAAGGATAGGCTCTTAAGGAGATGGTGTACTGCAATCCAAAGCAATCCAGTAATAATGTTTTAAAAAAGAACTCCTTGGGAGACAGCCATAGTGGATTCCGACAATTCTTTCTTAAAAAATACTTTGATGTTCAAAGTTAACCTCAAATATGTTGCCTTTATTTATTTACTTTTTTTAGAGCAGAAGATAGATCTTTAGACCTCAAAGCAGTCATTGGCATTTCAGGTATGAAGACGTACATTTGTAAGGCGTCTTTTCCCAAAGTGGAAACCTGTCAGAACTCCTTCTTATCTCACGAATATTGCCCAATTTGGAAAAGATATTTTCATTTGGCAACTTTTACCAAGGAAGGTTATTTTTGAGGCGGCAGGGGAGAAGTCTGTGAGGGGGGATTCTTTTCTTCTCCTCTATGGATAAAATTATGTTTAAAAGAGATACTTGAATATGTTAAACTGGAAAGAAAATGACCTTGGTTAACCCAATGTTTAATCCAGTTCAACTATGGTTCCAACTTCTACTGCTTTGTCAAGATTTCCTCTGTTACATTTGAAGGCCAGCCTGCCCTGGAGATTAACAGCCAGTTAACTCTCTTCTAGTGCGTCATAGTGTCATACTTCAGTCATCCTTTCTTACTCTTAGCGTTATTTCTGCGTGGCCTCCTCCAACATGTTAGTTTTTTTGCACAAGGCTCTGATTTTCTGTTCAATCATTATTTACTAGGGCATAGAATGACTTGAGTATCTCATATACAATATGAAACAGAGTACTCAAAACGCTCATGTGGTGGGGAGTTTACAGATAAGGAAAATAACAATAATATATTTAAATAGTTGGTCCAAACTCACACAGCATAAAAAGGAACAGAGTGATAATCCAAGCCGCACCTTTTGACTTGATATTCACTCTTGTTTTTATAGAGTTGCAGTCGCAGTTGCATCCCAGAGGAGTAAGGGGAGGTGGTATAAACTGGACTCAATCAGAATTTCAAAGGCAGGTCAAGTTAAAGGGTCTCTGTAGCCAAACAGGAACAATTGCATGAATCCCCCACAAGCCTTCCGGACCCTCCACACACCCCGGTGACCTCAAACACAGAGTTTAGAATGCAGCTGTTGTGCAGCAGCCTTTAAACAGGAAGACTGTGCCATGATTCATGCCTAACAAGTGTCAGTGATACTGCAGCTATTTCATAGAGCAGAAAAACAAGTTTCAGCAACCCAGATCTTTATCTGCTTCAGCTGAAGTCTGAATGCTGAAATAGGATGGTCACATTTTCATCTCAGTTATATAAATGATTGTTTTGAAAGCAAGCTGGCACATCTTTAGACATTTTTTTTTCCTCTGATAGCCATTAAGTCTCTTTTTTTGAAATAAAAGACAAATCTGAACTACATTAAGTATAGAAAATGATGTAGATCTCACTATTGAGTAAGTATTCTGGCCAGGACGTATTGTGAAGTTAGCCATCTATAGTTACGAATTTTTTAAACATCACCTTGAATAAGGCACAATTTATATTCAATGAAATGTACCAGATTTAACTGTGGATTTTAATATACTTCGACAAATCTATATATCGATCATTTTCAGTATCCCCCAAAGTTGGAGATATTGTGTCCTTCTCAGTTGTGTTCCCCTCTCCCAGTCACGACTCCTGTTCACAGGCAGATGCTGACCTGTTTTCTGTCACTACATATTAATTTTTCTTTATTAGAATTACATGTTAATGAAATCACAGTAAGTATCTATTCTTTTTTGTATTGGCTTCTTCTGCTCAGCATGTTTTTGAGGTCATCTTTGTTGTTCTGTGTCTCAGTGGTTCATTCCCAAGTAGTATTACATTGTTGTGATATCCACAACTTGTTTATTCATATCTGTAAGATGAACATATGTTTCAAATTTTCAACTATTATAAATAAAGATGCTAAGTACACTCATGAAAAGGTTTTGTGTTGACATAACACTTTCATTGCTCTTAGGTAAAACCTAAGAGTAGAATGACTGGGTCATAAGGAAAGTATGTATTTTATTTTACAAAAAAGTGCATCAAAATATGAGAGTTTCAGTTCGTGGATATCCTCGCCAACACTTGGCATGGCCAATCTTTTTAATTTTAGTCATTCTAATAGGTGTGCAGTGGTTTTTACATTATAAATTTAATTAGCATTTACATAATGAATAATGATGTTGAGCAACTTTCATGTTCTTATTTACAGTTTATATATTTTCTTGGATGAAGCGTCTATCCAAATCTCTTTTGCCCATTTTTAAAAAAATTGGCTTGGTTGTTTTTCTGTTGTTGTTGCTGTGTGTGTATTTATATACATTCTGGATACAGGTCCTTTATTTTTTCCTCCTAGCCTGTGGTTTTATCTTCATTCTACTATCAGAGGCTTTCAAAGAGCAGAAGTTTTAATTTTGATAAAGATAATATTAATTTGTTATATTATGGATCATGCATTTGTGTGTATCTAAAAAATCTTCACCTACTTCAAAGTTACAAATGCATTCTATCTTTTCTTCCAAATGTTTAATAGTTTTAAGTTTTACATTTAGGTCTATAGTTTTTTTCAAGTTAATTTTTATGTAAGGAGTGAGGTCTATATCTGAATTCATTTTTGGCACTTGGATATTCAATCATACTGGTATCACTTGTTGAAAAGACTATCCTTTCTCCACTGCACTGTCTTTGCCTTTGTGGAAAATCAGTTGTCCATATATGTGTTGAGGTATTTCTATTCTATTGACTTGTTTTTTCATATTGATGCTAATACCACCCTGTCTTGATTATTCTAGATTTAACCTTGAAATACAGTAACATTAATCTTCCAACTTTGGTCTTAATTTTCAAAGTACTTCAGGCGATTCTAGGCCGGTTTCATTTAAATTTAAGTTTTGTAATTCCATTTTCAAATTTTTTCAAAATAAGCCTTTGAGAATTTTGGATGGAATTATGTTGAATATATAAATCAATCTGGGATAAAGTGCCATTTTAACAATATTGAGTCTTTTGACCCATGAGCAAATTATATGTCTTTTTTTAATTCAGGTGATTTTGATTTCTCCTAGGAATCTTCTGTAGCTTTCAAAGTATAGTCTTTTGCATCTTTTGTTGGATTTCTTTCTCCTAGGTTTTTAATATATTTTGATACTACTGTAATTTGTATTATTTTCTAAATTTCAGCTTCTGGTTGTTTGTTGCTGGAATGTAGAAATCCAGTTAATTTTGTATATTGATCTTGTATCCTGCAAACTTATTAAATACGTATTAATTCTAGTAGCTTTTTTTTATAGGTGCTATTAGATTTTCTATATAGACAATCATAAAGGTAGTTTTATTTTTTCTTTCTAATTTGAATAATTTTTATCTTTTCTTCCCACAATGTATTGCACTAGCTGGAACCTCCTATATGATATTGAATAGAAGTTATAAGAGGTTATATCTTTGTCTTGTTTCGAAGTGTTTAGTTTTTAATTATCTAGTATTAAATTAGCTATAGGCTTTTAGTTTCTACTCCTTACCAAGTGAGGAAGTTCCCTTTTTTTCCTAGTCTGCTGAGAGTATTTATCAGGTGCCTTGGATTTTGTGCAGTGCCTTTTCTGTGCCTATTGAGCTTTTTTTTTTTTAGTTTATTAATACGGCGAAGCACCTTAATTGATTTTAAATGTTTAAACATATCCTGGAATAAAACTGACTCGGTTATAAAGTTTTGTGCTTTTTATATATTGTTCAATTCAACTTGGTAAAATTTTGTTTATGACATTTGCATCTGTGTTCATGAGAGATATCTGTCTATAGTTTCCTTCCTTCCTTCCTTCCTTCCTTCCTTTTCCTCCCACCCTCCTTCCTCCTCCCTCCCTCCCTCCTTTCCCTTCCCTTCCCTTTTCCTTCCCTTTCCTTTCCCTTCTCCTCCTCTTTTCCCTTCCCTTTCTCTTCCCTTTCCCTTCTCTTTCCCTTCCCTTGCCTCTCCCTTCCCTCCCTTCTCCTTTCGCTTCCCTTCCCTTCCCTTCCTTTTTCCTTCTTCCTTCTTCCATTCCTTCTCCTGTCCCGTCCCTTTCTTCTCCCTCCCCCGCCCCCTTCTCTTTCCTTTTAACATATTCTTACTTTGTAGCCCAGGCTGGAGGGCACTGGCACAATCAGAGCTCTCCAGTGGCACTGTCACAGCTCACAGCAATCTCAATCTCCTGGATTCAAGTGATAACTCCGACATCAGCTTGCCAAGTTGCTGGGGCCACAGGCATGTGCCATCATGTGCAGCTAATTTTTTTTTTTTTTTTACATATAAACATATTTGGAAGCTTTTTATTTTTTATTTTATTTTTTTTCACTTTCATATATTTTATTGCATTTTAGGTTTTGGGGTACATGTGAAGAACATGCAAAATTGTTGCATAGGAACACACGTGGCAGTGTGATTTGCCGCCTTCCTCCCCATCACCTACATCTGGCATTTCTCCCCTTGCTATCCCTCCACAGCTTCCCACCCCCCACCGTCCCTCCCCTATTTCCCCCCCAACTGACCCCAGTGTGTAGTGCTCCCCTCCCTGTGTCCATGTGTTCTCATTTTTCAACACCCGCCTATGAGTGAGAACATGCGGTGTTTGATCTTCTGCTCTTCTGTCAGTTTGCTGAGAATGATGGTTTCCAGGTTCATCCATGTCCCTACAAAGGACCCAAACTCATCGTTTTTGATGGCTGCATAATATTCCATGGTGTATATGTGCCACATTTTCCCTATCCAGTCTATCGTAGATGGGCATTTGGGTTTGTTCCAGGTCTTTGCTATTGTAAACAGTGCTGCAATGAACATTCGTGTACACGTGCCCTTATAGTAGAATGATTTGTAATCCTTTGGATATATACCCAGTAATGGGATTGCTGGGTCAAATGGAATTTCTATTTCTAGGTCCTTGAGGAATCGCCACACTGTCTTCCACAATGGTTGAACTAATTTACACTCCCACCAACAGTGCAAAAGTGTTCCTATTTCTCCACATCCTCTCCAGCATCTGTTGTCTCCAGATTTTTTAATGATCGCCATTCTAACTGGCGTGAGATGGTATCTCAGTGTAGTTTTGATTTGCATTTCTCTGATGACCAGTGATGATGAGCATTTTTTCATATGTTTGTTGGCCTCACGTATGTCTTCTTTTGAGAAGTGTCTGTTCATATCCTTTGCCCACTTTTGAATGGGCTTGTTAGTTTTTTTCTTGTAAATCTGCTTTAGTTCTTTGTAAATTTTGGATATCAGCCCTTTGTCAGATGGGTAAACTGCAAAAATTTTTTCCCAATCTGTTGGTTGCCGATTCACTCTAATGATTGTTTCTTTTGCTGTGCAGAAGCTGTGGAGTTTGATTAGGTCCCATTTGTCTATTTTGGCTTTTGTTGTCAATGCGTTTGGCATTTTGGTCATGAAGTCCTTGCCTACACCTACGTCCTGAATGGTTTTGCCTAGATTTTCTTCTAGGGTTTTTATGGTGTTAGGTCTTATGTTTAAGTCTTTAATCCATCTGGAGTTAATTTTAGTGTAAGGTGTCAGGAAGGGGTCCAGTTTCTGCTTTCTGCACATGGCTAGCCAGCTTTCCCAACACCATTTATTGAACAGGGAATCCTTTCCCCATTGCTTGTTTTTGTCTGGTTTGTCAAAGATCAGATGGTTGTAGAAAGGTTGTGTTGCCTCCGAGACCTCTGTTCTGTTCCATTGGTCTATATCTCTGTTTTGGTACCAGTACCATGCTGTTTTGATTACTGTAGCCTTGTAGTATAGTTTGAAGTCTGGTATTGTGATGCCCCCCGCTTTGTTCTTTTTGCTTAGATTTGACTTGGCTATGCAGGCTCTCTTTTGGTTCCATATGAAGTTTAAGGTGGTTTTTTCCAGTTCTGCGAAGAAGGTCATTGGTAGCTTGATGGGGATAGCATTGAATCTGTAAATTACTTTGGGCAGTATGGCCATTTTCACGATATTGATTCTTCCTAACCATGAACATGGGATGTTTCTCCATCTGTTTGTGTCCTCTCTTATTTCGTTGAGCAGTGGCTTGTAGTTCTCCTTGAAGAGGTCCTTTACATTCCTTGTTAGTTGTATTCCTAGGTATTTTATTCTCTTTGTGGCAATTGTGAATGGAAGTTTGTTCTTGATTTGGCTCTCTTTAAGTCTGTTACTGGTGTATAGGAATGCATGTGATTTTTGTACATTGATTTTGTATCCTGAGACTTTGCTGAACTTGCTTATCAGTTTCAGGAGGTTTGGGGCTGAGACGATGGGGTCTTCTAGATATACAATCATGTCGTCTGCAAATAGAGACAATTTGACTTCCTCCTTTCCTATTTGAATGCCCTTTATTTTTTTTTCTTGCCTGATTGCTCTGGCTAGAACTTCTAATACGATATTGAATAGCAGTGGTGAGAGCGGGCATCCTTGCCTGGTGCCACATTTCAAGGGGAATGCTTCCAGTTTTTGCCCATTCAGTATGATATTGACTGTTGGTTTGTCATAAATAGCTTTTATTATTTTGAGATACGTTCCATTGATACCTAGCTTATTGAGTGTTTTTAGCATAAAGGGCTGTTGAATTTTGTCAAAGGCCTTCTCTGCATCAATTGAGATAATCATGTGGTTTTTGTCTTTGGTTCTGTTTATGTGGTGAATTACGTTTATAGACTTGCGTATGTTGAGCCAGCCTTGCATCCCTGGGATGAAGCCTACTTGATCATGTTGGATAAGCTTTTTGATGTGCTGTTGCAATCGGCTTGTCAGTATTTTATTGAAGATTTTTGCATTTATGTTCATCATGGATATTGGCCTGAAGTTTTCCTTTCTTGTTGAGTCTCTGCCCGGTTTTGGAATCAGGATGATGTTGGTCTCATAAAATGATTTGGGAAGAATTCCCTCTTTTTGTATTGTTTGGAATAGTTTCAGAAGAAATGGTACCAGCTCCTCTTTGTATGTCTGGTAGAATTCAGCTGTGCACCCATCTGGACCTGGGCTTTTTTTGGGTGGTAAGCTCTTAATTGCTGCCTCAACTTCAGACCTTGTTATGGGTCTGTTCAGGGTTTCGGCTTCTTCCTGGTTTAGGCTTGGCAGGAGGCAAGTGTCCAGGAATTTATCCATTTCTTCCAGGTTTATTAGTTTGTGTGCATAGAGTTGTTTGTAATAATCTCTGATGATGGTTTGAATTTCTGTGGAATCTGTGGTGATATCCCCTTTATTGTTTTTTATTGCATCTATTTGGTTATTTTCTCTTTTCTTTTTTATTAATCTGGCTAGTGGTCTGTCTATTTTGTTGATCTTTTCAAAAAACCAGCTCCTGGATTTATTGATTTTTTGAAGGGTTTTTTGTGTCTCTATCTCCTTCAGTTCTGCTCTGATCTTAGCTATTTCTTGTCTTCTGCTAGACTTTGAGTTTTTTTTGATCTTGCTCCTCTAGCTCTTTCAGTTTTGACGATAGGGTGTCAATTTTGGATCTCTCCTTGCTTCTCATGTGGGCACTTATTGCTATATATTTTCCTCTAGAGACTGCTTTAAATGTGTCCCAGAGATTCTGGTATGTTGTGTCTTCATTCTCGTTGGTTTCGAAGAACATCTTTATTTCTGCCTTCATTTCATTGTTTATCCAGTCAACATTCAAGAGCAAGTTGTTCAGTTTCCATGAAGCTGTGCGGTTCTGAGTTAGTTTTTGAATTCTGAGTTCTAACTTGATTGCACTGTGGTCTGAGAGACTGTTTGTTATGATTTCCATTCTTTTGCATTTGCTGAGGAGTGATTTACTCCCAATTATGTGGTCAATTTTAGAGTAGGTGTGATGTGGTGCTGAGAAGAATGTATATTCTGTGGATTTGGGGTGGAGAGTTCTGTAAATGTCTATGTTTGCTTGGTCCAGGTCTGAGTTCAAGTCCTGGATATCCTTGTTAATTTTCTGTCTGGTTGATCTGTCTAATGTTGACAATGGGGTGTTAAAGTCTCCCACTATTATTGTGTGGGAGTCTAAGTCTCTTTGTAAGTCATTAAGAACTTGCCTTATGTATCTGGGTGCTCCTGTATTGGGTGCATATATGTTTAGGATCGTTAGCTCTTCTTGTTGCATTGATCCTTTTACCATTATGTAATGTCCCTGTTTGTCTCTTATGATCTTTGTTGCTTTAAAGTCTAATTTATCAGAGATGAGAATTGCAACTCCTGCTTTTTTTTGCTCTCCATTTGCTTGGTAAATCTTCCTCCATCCCTTTATTTTGAGCCTTTGTGTATCCTTGCATGTGAGATGGGTTTCCTGGATACAGCACACCGATGGGTTTTGTCTTTTTATCCAATTTGCCAGTCTGTGTCTTTTGATTGGGGCATTTAGTCCATTTACATTTAGGGTTAATATTGTTATGTGTGAATTTGATACTGCCATTTTGGTGCTAGCTGGCTGTTTTGCCCTTTAGTTGAGCTGGTACTTGTTGTTCATTTATATGTGTAGAGCCTCTTTCAGGAGCTCTTGTAGAGCTGGCCTGGTGGTGACGAAATCTCTTAGTACTTGCATGTTCCCAAAGGATTTTATTTTTCCTTCACTTATGAAGCTTAGTTTGGCTGGATAGGAGAGCTAATTTTTTTTTAATTTAATTTTTTTTTTGTGTGTGTGTAGTTGAGGTCTTACTCTTTTGCCCAGACTGGTCTCAAACTCCTGAGTGCAAGTTAACCTCCTGTCTCAGCTTCCCAAACTGCTGTGATTATGGACATGAGCCACTGTGTCTGGCCTATAGTTTTCTTTTTTAAAATATTTTTGTATAATTTTGATATCAACATAACATGGTCCTCATAAAATAGAGTGAGGTTTATTATTTTCTTTTAAATCTCCTGAAAGAGTTTATACAGAATTGGCATTATATTTTCTTTATATATTTGGTAGAATTTAGCAGTGAAGCCATATGGGCCTGGAGTTTTCTTTGCAGAAAGGTTTTGAAATATGAATCCACTTTACATAATTTTATATATAATAAAACCCACTTTTTAATTTATGAATCCATGGTGCCATTCAGGTTGTTTATTTCTTATTACATTAACTTTAGTAATTTGAATCTTTCAGAGAAATTCTGCATTTCATTTAAGTTGTCAAATTTGTTGACATGAAGTTCATAATTACCCTTATTATCCTTTTAATATCTATAGAATCTGTAGGACTATCCTTTTCTTCATTCCTAAAATTGATAACATCTTCTGTCTTTTTTTCTTAGTATGTCTGCCCAGAGGTTTATCAATTTTATTGACATTTAAAAAAAAAACAGCTTTGAGTTTTATTGATTTTTATAACATCTATCTTTATTTTTTGAAATTAATTTATGTTAATATCTGTATTATATTTTTCTTCTATTTAACCTGGCTTTAATGTCCCCTTATGTTCCTACTTTTTAAAGGTAGAAACTGAGGTCATTGATTTGAAATTTTGTTCTTTTCTAATATAGGCATTTTTTTTTTTTTTGCTGTAAATTTTTCCCTAAGTACTTCTTTAGCATTATTCCATACATTTCAATATGTTGTAGTTTCTTCTTATTTTAGTTCAAAATAATTTCCAGTTCACATTTGCTTTCTTCTTTGCCAATGTGTTATTTAGGGGTGTACTATTTGTTCACAACATTTGAAAATTTTTCATAGATCATTTTGTTATTGATTTCCAATTTAATTCTGATGTGGTGAGAGTACATACAGTCATGCACTGCACAACAATGTTTAATTCAAAGATGGGCCACATGGAGCTGAAAAATTCCTGCCACCTAGTGACATCATAGCTATTGTCTTTACATCATAGTGCAGTGCATTACTGGTGTGTTTGTAGTAATACTGATGTTAAGAAACCTAACGCACTGCCAGTTGCATAACGGTGTAGCAATGCAATTATGTGGAGTACATCATACTTGATAATGATACTAAATAATTCTTAATGATTTATGTATTTATTATATTGTATTTTGTCATTATTTTAGAGTATACTCCTTCTACTTATTTAAAAAAAAAAAGCTGTTTACAAAATGGCCTTAGGCAGATTGTTCAGGAGGATTCTAGAGGAAGGAATTATCATAGGAAATGACAACTCCATGTGTGTTATTGACAAGGAAGACCTTCTGTAGGACAAGATGTGGAGATGGAAGTCAGTGATATTTATGATCTTGACCCTGTGTAGGCCTAAGCAAATGTGTATGCTTCTGTCTTCATTTTTAACAAAAAATTTAAAAAGTTAAAAAAATTAAACATAGACCAATGCTTACAGAATAAAGAAAGAAAACATTTTCATAAAGCTATGCGGTGGGTTTGTGTTTTAAGCTATGTGCCATTACAAGAGTCAAAAGCTGAACATTCAGAAGTTTATGAAGTAAAAAAGTTATAAGCTAATGTTCATTTGTTACTGAAGAAAAAATATTTTTTATAAATTTAGTATAGCCTGAGTGTACAGTGTATACAAAGTCTACAGTAGTGTACAGTGATGTTCTAGGCCTTCACACTCACTCGTCACTCACCCACTAACTCATCCAAAGCAGTTTTCATTCCTGCAAGCTCTGTTCATGGTAAACGCCTGATACATGGATACGAGTTTTTATGTGTTATACCAGGGGTCCCCAACACGCATGGTGCCAGTCCGTGGTCTGTTAGGAACTGGGCCATACAGCAGGAGGTGAGTGGCAGGTGAATGAGCATTACCACCTGAACCCCACCTCCTGTCAAATCAGTGGTGGCATGAGATTCTCATAGGAGTGCAAACCTTATTGAGAACTGTGTATGCAACAGATTTAGGTTCCACGCTCCTTATGAGAATCTAATGCCTAATGATCTGTCACTGTCTCCTATCACCCCCAGATGGGACCATCTAGTTTCTGGTTGCAGGAAAACAATCTTAGGGCTCCCACTGATTCTACGTTTTGGTGAGTTGTATAATTATTTCATTATATACTATAGTGTAATAATAATGGAAATAAAGTTCACATTAAATGTAAGGTGCTTGAATCATCCCAAAACTATCCCCCCAACCCCGGTCCATGGAAAAAATTGTCTTTCATGAAACTGATCCCTGGTGCCAAAAAGGTTAGGGACCACTGTCTTATACCACATTTTTATTGTACCTTTTCTATATTTAGATATATTCACACACACAAATACTTAGCATTGAGTTACCATTACCTATAGTATTCAGTACAGTGGCATGTTGTATAGGTTTTTAGCATATGAACAATAGGTTACACCACCATATAGCTTAGGTATGTAGTAGGCTATACTACCTGGGTTTATGTTAAGCATACTCTATGATATTTGCATAATGAAATCACCTAATGATGCATTTCTCAGGATGTATCCCTGTTGCTAAATATTGTATGACTGTACTTTGTGTGACTCAGATCCTTTTAAATTTTGTAAGCTTGCTTTATGGCCCAGAGTATAATCTATCTTGGTAAATGTTCTGAGTGCACATGAAATTAATGTGCATTACATTCTTGTTGGGTGAAATGGTTTTAAAACGTCAGGTCAAATTGATTGATGTTCACATATTGTGCATTCTTACTGATGTTTTGTTTACATGTTCTGTTAAATTTTAGGAGGAACATGTAATCTCTTACTAAATCTTTGGATTTGTTTTTCTCCATATTTCTATTAGTTTTGGCTTCGTGTATTTTGAAGTTGTGTTATTAGTACATGAACATTTAAGATTGCTACGTCCTCCTAAAGATTTAACCCTTTATCATTATTAAATGAAACTCTTAGTCCCTGGGAATATTTTGTGCTCTGAAATCTACTATGTCTATATTAATATAAGCACAACGGATCTTTTTGATTAGTACTAGTATTGCACTTTTTTTCATAAGTTTAACCCAATTGTGTGTTTTCATTTAAGGTAAATTTCCTGTAGGCAGCATATAATTTAATTTTAGTTTTATATCTAATCTGACAATTCCTTCTTTTTAATTGGGGTATTTAGAACATTTATATTTAGTATGGCTATTGTATGGTTTGTTTCAAATATATCATCTTGCTTTCTATTAGCTTAATATTAGTTTTTCTATTTGTCCCACCTGGTCTTTGTTCACTTTTATTTTGTTTATGGCTTCTTTGGATTGCTTGTAGATTTCATATAATTATATTTTATTTCTTAGTCCATGAAGTCTGCTATAACAAAATACCTTAGACTGAGTCATTTATAAACAACAGAAATTTATTTTTCAAAGTTCTGGGGCTGGGAAGTCCAAGTTCAAAGAGTCAACATAAACTAATCACCTTCTAAAGGCCCACTTCTTAATACTATTGCATTGGAGATTAGGTGTCCCCATATGAATTCGGGGATGTGATACATAAACATTCAGATCATAGCAGCTACTTTATTATGTATTCATTATAATTCTTCATTTTTTTATTTTAGCAATGTATAGTATTCATCTTTAACTTATCATTCTTTATTTTCAAGGGATATTATACCTCTCTATTTTCAGTATAAAAATTGTACAATAGTGTACTTCCAATTCTTCCCTCCTGATCTTTCTGCTAACATTGTCAAAGACTTTCATATATACTATAAGCTCCACATAGTATATTGTTACTATTTTTGTTAAGCTGTCAATTTGGACTTAAATAAGGAGAAATTAATCTCACATATTTACCCATGTAAATTATCATTTCCATTACTCCTTATTCTTTCTTGTAGATCTATATTTCTTTCTAGCATCATTTACCTCCTGTTTAAAGAACTTCCTTTCACATTTCTTGTAATGTATGTTTGCTTATAATTAATTCTTTCAACTTTTGTAAATCTTAAAAAATGTTTATTTTGTCTTCATTCCTGAAAGGTATGTATATTGGGTATAGAATGCTAAGTAGGCAGATTTTTTTTTCTTTTAATACTTTGAATATGTTATTCCACTATTTTCTCACTTGCCTGATTTCTGATGAGATATCTGCTAGCATCTTTATTTTTGTTTCTGTGTATATACTGTGTTCTTTTTAATTCTCCTGCTTCTAAGATTTTTCCTTTACCACTGATATTGAGCAATTTTTTTTTTTTATATTTCTTTACCTAGGGGTTCCTAGATCTGTAAATTTATAGTTTTAATAAAAGTTTAATAATGTTTTGGTTCTTTCTTCTTCAAATTTTTTTTCTCCCCTGCCTTCTCTTTCCTCTCCTTTGGGCTTCACCTAGATTATTGATAATAGGTGTATGTCCCTCAGCTTACTGATGTTCTTTTAACATTTTAAAATTCTCTCTTCTCTATGTCAGTTCAGAGTAGTTTCTACTGACTATTAATATCCTCGTTATGGCTTATGTTCTTTTGCCCTGTCCCCCACCTTTTTCTTAGTTAGGGGTCTCACTCTGTTGCCTAGGCTAGAGTGCAGTGGCGTGATTATAGCTCACTATAACCTTGAACTCCTGGGCTCTCAAATGATCCTCACCTCTCTGCCTCCTGAATAGCTAGAATTACAGGCATGCATCACCACATCTGGCTAATTTTTATTTTATTTTTTGTAGAGGTGGGGTCTTGCTATGTTTCTTGGACTCATCTTGGACTCTTGACCTCAAGTAATTCCACTTTGGCCTCCTAAAGTGCAAGTGCTGGGATTACAGGTGTAAACCATCATACCTGGCCATTTTCTACCTTTTTGTGTGCCTGGTAATTTTAGCTGGATATCAAACAATGAATTTTACCTTGTCAAGTGCTGGATGATTTTTCAAAACATTTTTGTAATTACTATTAAGTTCTGCCTGGGACACAGTAAGTAACTTGGAAACAGTTTAATCCCTTCAGGTCTTGCTTTTTAAGATTTACTAGGTGGTTATAAGAACAGTGCTCAGTCTAAAGCTAATTATTATTTTTGTGTGCTTTACCCAATTCCTAAATCATGAGGGCTTTCGTGTGACTTGTGGAAATAGAAACTCTTCCCATGATTAAGTCCCAGATATCATTCTTCTGTGTAATTTTTTTTCCCCACAATCTCAAGTAGTTTTCTCACACATGTACACTCATCAGTACTGAACTAAATACTTGAGGGATACTCTCTGCAGACTCCAGAGTTCTCTCTCTTTGTAATTGTCTCTTCTCAGGTGCTCTGTTCTGTAAATTCTTGCCACCTTGGTCTCTCTAGTCTCTCACTTCCATCTGCTCAACTCGGAAAGTCCACTGTGCTCTATCTGATTGTCCCTCCCTGCCTTGCAGCCTGGAGACTCTGAAAGCAGTAAGCTGAGAGAATTGTGTGGCACATCTCCTTTGTTTCCCATCTCAAGGTTATCATCCTTTGTTACTTTATTTACAGTGTCTTGCAAATCCATGTTTTGTATATTTTGTCCATTTTTTGCTACTTCATGTGGGAGGAGAAATCTAGTCTGTTACTCCATCTTTGCCAGAAGCAAATGTCCTTAATTTTGTGGATCTGAATTTCCATCTGGTTTTATTTTCTTTACACTTAAAGAACTTCCTGCAGTACAGGCCTGCTGGTTATGAATTCTCTTAGGTTGTGTTTGTATGAAAACATTTTTATTTCCCTTTATTTTTAAATGATTATTTTACTGGTTTTACAAATAGAGATTAAAAGTTTTTATTTTCATTTATCATTTCTAAAATACCATTTCATTGTTAATTGGTGTTATGAGCTGCATTGTTTCCTCCCAAAATTTATATGTTGATGTCCTACCCCCCAGTATCTCAGAATGCAACTGTGTTTGGAGATAGGGCCTTAGTAAGGTAAAACAAAGTCATATGCGTGGGCCCTAAGTCCAGTATGACTAGCATCATTACAAGAAGAGGAAAAAAAAGAGAATACAGATACAGAAAGAAGACCATGTGAAGCTACCAGAAGATGGCTATGATGGTTAATTGTATGTGTCAGCTTCAATGGGATATGGGATGCCGAGATTAAACATTGTTTAGGGTTGTGTCTGTGAGTGTATATTTCCAGATAAAATTAGCATTTGAACTGGTGGACTCAGTAAAGTAGATTGCCCCCTCCAATGTGGTTGGGTATTAGTCAGTCTGTTGAAGTTCTGATTAAAACAAAATGTGGAAGAAGAGAAATTCTCCACATTTTTCCTGCCTCATTGCTTGTGCTGGGACATTTCATCTCATCTTCTCCTGCCCTCAAACTTGTGTTTACATCATCAGTGCTCCCAGTTCCCAGACATTTTCACTGGGACTGAATTACAACATCGGCTTTCCTGAGTCTGCAGTGTGCATGAGCCAATTTCTCGTTTTTATCTAACTAAGTAAATATATAATAAAGGCGATATACATTGAATACATATTTTATACAACATTGGTAATATACATACAAATAATATGTATTATAACATACATGTGTAATGTATCATATTCATTCTCTTTCTCTGTAAAACCTTGACAACTAATACAATGGTCATTACAAACCAGGGAGAAAAACTCTCTGAAAAATTTTTAGCCTCCAGAACTATAAGGAAATAAATTTCTATTTTTTAGCCAGACAATCTGTGGCACTTAGTTATGGCAGCCCTAGCAAACTAATACATCTGCTTTGCATAATTTCTGTCAAGAAGTCTAAAAATATTTCCTACTTTATTGTCCAATATGTAGTGTGTTCATTTTTTTCTCTAGCTGCATTTAAGAATTTATCTTTCTGTTTTTTAACAAGTAGATTATGGTTTTCTTTGAGGTAGTTTTTTTTTTAACTCTGTGGTATATGTTAAGCTTATAGATTTCATCAAATTTGGAAAAACTGAACGTTATTATTGAAATATTTTTTCTTTCTTTTTTTTTTTTAAAAAAATACGGAGTTTCACTCTTGTTGTCAGGCTGAAGTACAATGGTGGGATCTTGGCTCACCACAACCTCCACTTCCCTGGTTCAAACAATTCTCCTGCCTCAGACTCTGAGTAGCTGGGATTACATGGATGCACCATCACGCCCGGCTAATTGTGTATTTTTAGTAGAGACAGGGTTTCTCCATGTTGATCAGGCTGGTCTCAAACTCCCAACCTCAGGTGATCCACCCTCCTTGGCCTCCCAAAGTACTGGGATTACAGGCATAAGCCACCGTGCCTGGCTATTGAAAAGTTTTTAATCACTCACACGCACTTTTTAAAATTATTATTATTGTTGTTGTTGTTGTTTTTCTGGAACTCCAACTATATGTCTATATGCACATTAGACTGCTTAATATTGAACCATAGGTCATTGAGTCTCTGTTCATTTTTTTTCCTTTTTTTCTCTGTATTTTAGTTTGTTCAGTTTCTGTTACTATGTGTTCAATTTGCATGATCTTTTCCTCTGCATTATCTGTCATTGACCATGTCTAAGAATTTTTTTTTTTAATTTCAGATATATGTTTTGGTTCTACAAATACTACTTTTTTATATCTCACATTTTTTTTCTTTGTGATGTTTAATTTTTAAAAGATATTGAGTGAATATGTAATAACTTATTTAAAGACTTTGCTAATTCTACCATCATTTTCATTTCTGGATCTGTTTCTAAGTGACTGATTTTTTTTTTTCTCCTAGATAATGGCTGCAATGTCTTGCTTCATTGAATCCTTAGTAATTTTTTATTGTATACTGAACATCCCAACATTGTGGGTTCTAGCTCTAAAAATTCAAAATATATACTTTTAAACGTGGTAAATGTTTGTTTTTGTTGTCTTTATTTTTATTTATTTAATTGTTTATTTATTTTTGAGACAGAGTTTCACTCTTGTTGGAGGCTGGAGTGCAGTGGTGCAATCTCTGCTCACTGCAACCTCCGCCTCCCAGGTTCAAGTGATTCTCCTGCCTCAGCCTCCAGAGTAGCTGGGACTACAGGTGTGTGCAACCATGACCAGCTATTTTTTTGTATTTTCAGTAGAGGCGAGGTTTAACCATGTTGGCCAGGCTGGTCTTGACTTCCTGACCTCAAGTGAGCTGCCTGCCTTGTCCTCCCAAAGTACTGGGATTACAGGCATGAACCACCACACTCGGCTGTTTTTGTTGTCTTTAAAAAGTGGTGAACTTGGTTCTGGCAGGTAGTTAAGTAACTTACAGGTCAGCTTTTAGAGTTTTGCTTTTAAATGTTATGGCTCTTCCAGAGTAGCTTTTACTCTACAGCTGATTTAACCCTATTACAGAGGCATAATTTTTTTAGGGTCAATACTGAATACCCTGGGTTTTTAACAAGGACTGTACTCTGGCAATTGTAACATTATCTCCTGGCTCTGTTCATACAGAAGAACTCTTCAATTTGCAATTTAATATTCAGGAACAGACTGCAAAGGACTCCATTTCAGATTTCCAGAGATATTTTCTGCATAGTTTTCTCTCTTTCCTGTAATCTACCTGAAAATGCCTGCTGTCTCAATTTTTTCCAAATTGGGATTTTTGTCTTCTGTGCTCTGCTTGGGTTTTGCTGCACTGAATTATGGTACAGAAAAAATAAGGCTACTGTCATCAGGGTGCGATCACGATAAATGCAGGATCAATCCAATCTTTTCTGTTTTCTCTGAGATCACAGTCTGGCTCTAGCTGTTGTCTACTATCTGAAAAGAGTGGTCTCTTTTATTTCATTCAATTTTATAGTATTTTTTTTCATTTAACCGCAAGAGGGCAAGTCAAGCATCAGTTACTTCAACATGGCCCTCAGTAAAAAGCCTGCAACTAGAATTTAATGTTTAAAAATGTATGTATAAGTTGTGCTGTGAAAATGCAATTGTTCTGTAAAAAGATTGTTTTATGTCATTGTCAAATTTCGTGTTTCATTTTTAGATACATTTACACATAAGTCAAAATATGAATCAATGCTGAAATTTAAAAAGTACAAGTAAATGTTTATTCAGGCAAAGGCAAAGTGTATAAAAATTCTAAAATAAAATTCCACATAATAATCTATTTTAACAGCCATCACATATACACCTGAGCATTTATATAAAGTGTACAATAAATAACATATGGCTTCATGTGAGAAAATTTGTAATACTCTTGGAGAAAACAGAAAAGAGAAAATAAGTTACATTTATTATAAGATAGTTTTGAGATGAATTTAAGATGAGAAAACTACATTCAAGAAGAAAACAGGAGAAGCATGACAAATTTATAACCTGTACTACATGTGCTTTTGAATACATATATTTAAATGAAATGTAAGTGAAATTTAAAATAAAAATTAATTTTTTTTCAGTATATATGATGTTCAAGACAGTATGGTGTTATGATCCAAATTAAAAAAAAAGAAGAAGAAAAAGACATAATGTTTTCTAACTTTAAGAAATCCACTATCTAGGGGGGGAAATAAGACAGAAGAAAAAGGCAGGTAACTCCTAATGAGTGAAAGTGTCAGTAGTGTACCTTGGTTTCTGTGGTTTATAGAGAATTCAAAACTATTGCCATATATCACAGCCACAAGAATCCAGTGGGTTTCAACTATGTTAGGGACCTTTTACTGGACCCTAAGCAATGCGACACGTGATACAAGCCTTCATGGCTGAATGCCATTGTCTCTTTTCCAAAAAGCGCATTTTTCTTTTCAGTGATTCCCTCTCTACTATTCCTGAGCAAAGAGAGACTAAGTCACTTAGATACAAGCTACATCCTAAACTCTGTCCTAGCTTGCATTCACATAGCCACAGGCATTCACTGGGTAACACCCTGTGTTGGATTAATCCATTTCTAAATCATTTGTCTGAAGTCTTTCTCATGAAGACTTACAAGACACTCTAGGGCAACTTAAAGTATAGAAGGTGTGGCTCTGTGAAATCAGAATCTATGAAAAAGGGAAGTTTTTGAATGATGTATATGTAAGTTTGGCCTTCAGGGCATACTAAAGCAGGGGGCGGATCATCCCAAAATTGTTTTATACATGTAATTAATTTTCCTATAGTTGCAGAGTATCATTTATATTCTGTAAGGAAATAATGTTAGCATGCATGTTATAAATTTAAAATAGAAATAACATTAGGAAATACTGTTATTTCACCAGGCTTAAAATGTCTTATAAACGAACAGGAACTACTTCCCTTTTCTTTACTTCCATTATTATTCCCCATTTTTCTTCTCTTGACATCTTATCTCCTCTGTCAAAGTCCCTGATTCTTGACCCTTCAGCTCTCTTTTCCATTTTCTTCTGTATCCCTTCCTGTGTGTGTGCATAAGAAAGTGGGCTTATCTTTCTGACAGATGTTATTATAATCAGCATTTGGACATCTAAATGAAGGAAATATTCCATAATAGTTACACTGGAAAGCTATGCAATATGCTAAGAATATTTTAATTATTCATATTTTTTAAGAATCTATGCTTCAAAGATAGATTATGCCATAAACATTTTAAATTTTATTTTTTAAAAGCAAAATTATATTTCCAGATTTATAAACAAGTGTTCACTTATATTATCTCTTAATGACTTGATTATTTTAGAAGCTCAAAGGAAAAATAATGCTTGCTAACATTGAAGTTGTTTAAAAGATAAACCACAGCCTCTGAAAGTGCTCTTAAAAAGGTGTTTCCAAAAAATTTCATGAATGATAACATCATCCCCCAAAACTCTTGGTTCTCTAAATAAATGTGATGTTAATGTTTTGAGTAGTTAGTACAGAGTTTCCATATATGCTGCCCCCTGACCTGCACACAGAGTTTTCTCTAGCATTCATATCTTTCATTATGCGATGTGTTTTTTATAATTAATAAATTTATATTGATGCATTATTAACTTAAGTTTATAGTTTACATGAAGATTCACTCTTTATAGGACAGTTCTTTGGGTTTTGACAAATGCATAATGCATTTATCCACCTTATAGCATAATAAATAGTAGTTTCATCACCTTAAAAATATCCCATGCTTCCTCTATTCGTCTCCCTCCCTCCTTCTGGAAATTATGATCGTTCTGCTTTTTCGGTAGCTTTTTGATTTCTCTAGAATGTCATATAATTAGAAACATGTTATGTGGCTTTTTAAGACTGGCTTCTTTCATTTGACAATAGGCATTTAAGTTTCCTCTAGTTTTTGGTGTCATGATAGCTCAGTTAAGATGTACCATAGTTTGTTGATGTATTTATCTGCTGAGGGATGTCTTGGTTGATTGCAGTTTTTTACAATTATAAATAAAGCTGCTAAACACTTGCATGTAGATTTTTGTGTGTGGGTAAGTTTTCAACCTAATTGAGTAAATACCTAGGAGTGTGAATGCTGGATCATGTGGTAAGAGTAAGTTCAGTTTTTAAAGAAACCAACTGCCAAATTTTCTTCCAAGTGCTGGTACCATTTTGCATTCCCCACCAGCAATGGATGAGAATTCCTGTTACTCTACATCCCTGCCACCATTTAGTGTTGTCAATGTTTGAGATTTTAGCTATTCTAATAGTTGTGTGGTGGTGTCTCATTTTAAAAAAACAAACAAACAACAACAACAGCAAAAAACAGGCTCTTGCTCTGTCTCCCAGGCTGGAATTGCAGTGGTACAAGCATGGCCCACAGCAGCCTCGACCTCCTGGGCTCAAGTGATCCTCCCACCCTAGCCTCCTGAAGTGCTTGCGGTATAGGCATGAGCCACCCTGCCTGGCTTTCTCATTGTTGTTTTAATTTATCATTTTCCCAATAATGTGATGTTGGAAGTATTTTCATGTGCATGTTTGACATATGTATATCTTCTTTGATGAGATGTCTGTTCAGATTTTTTTGCTTAATTTGGTTTTTTAATTGTTGGCTTTTAATGGTTCTTTGTATATTTTGGATATAAATCTTTTCAAGATATATGTTTTGCAAATATTTTCTCCCAGTCTGTGGCTTAATTTTTCTTAAGGTGTTTTTCCTGACAGTGTCTTTCACAAAGCAGAAGTTATTTTTTTTTATTCTGATAAAGTTAATCTTATTTTTTCTTGAATTTTTTATATTTTTGATGCAGTATCTAAAAGCTTATTGCCAAACCCAGTCTCCTATATTATCTCCTACATTATTTCTTAGAAGTTTTATTGTTTTGCAATTTCTATTAAGGATTATAATTCATTGAGTTTTTTTTGTGAAAGGTGTAAGGTCTGTGTTTAGATCTATATTTTTGCACATGAATATCCAACTGTTCCAACCCCACTTGTTGAAAAGAAAATCCTTTCTCTGTTAAATTTTCTTTGTTTCTTTGTCAAAGATCAATCAACTATACTTGGGTGTGATTTTTTCCCTCTATTTAAAAAATAACAGATTTTTTAAAATAAAATGAAATATAAATAAAAATAAAAATGATCTATAAAGAGGAGGGTTCCATGTATTAGATGATGGAATAAAGTTCATTTTCCTTTCCTCCCTTGTTTTAGGAATCACTCCAAAGGAACAAGTATAATGGGCATACAGACACAGGTTTTATCTTTGATAACAGTAGGAGGGTTTTTTTTTAAAAAATTCTAAATCACAGTATCTAAGAAAGGGTTGCCAAATGCAGTGCTGGTTAAATAAGGATGCCAAGAGACACCTAGACTTTCCATTTG
The DNA here is from genome assembly GCF_009761245.1 of Sapajus apella. Taxonomy (NCBI): domain Eukaryota; kingdom Metazoa; phylum Chordata; class Mammalia; order Primates; family Cebidae; genus Sapajus; species Sapajus apella. The sequence continues at coordinate 20,534,294 of NW_022436982.1, forward strand.
GGGCTGTGAAACTAAACAGCTGGAATTCCCCAGAATTGACTTTCCTCCTAGAAGCAATACCTTCTTTCCAACAACAGAAATGGGTAATTGGGCTAGCGATAGATCTTCCCTGAAATTTATTTTATACACAAAGAAGCACACACACTCAGCCCTGTGCCATAAAGTATCTATGCCATAATGCATTTAACTTTAGTACAAAACAGAAAAATATTCTTCTTAGAATACTGGCCTCCAATGCATGAACTTTCTTTCTTTAATTAACTAGTAGAGTATAAACCTGCTTCATTCAAAGATATCTCTCTCTCTCTCTCTCTCTCTCTCTATATATATATATATATATATATACTCCTATCTCTCCAGCAGTTACTGCCCAGGATAACTGATGCAAATTATGTGTGTGTGTATATATATATACATGTATATATGTATATATATATATATACATGTATATATGTGTGTATATATATATATACACATGTATATATGTGTGTGTATATATATATACACATGTATACATATATACATGTATATGTATACATATATATATATACACACACACACACACAAACACACACACATATAAAGTCATATTTGAGTCAAGTAGGCTTATCCTCTACTAGTTAATTAAAGAAAGTTTATTATATATATATTATCTATATGGTTTATATATTATATATATAAGGTTTTTGTATATTTTATATATTTAATTAGAGATACTGCAAGAAGTCAGAAAAGGAACAGAGAAAATAGATAGCAGCCAAGGAATATTAATAAAAAATGTTTCCACAAAATAGAAAATTGGGATCACATCTAGGCTCCCATTTAAGAAATTTAATAAAACACCTGCCTCTGTTCTAGAAAAAACTCCCAAAGCAGAGATTCGAAGGCTCAAAGAGATGACTACTGTCCTAATTTTGATCTAAATACCCTCAAGGAAATGGAAATCCTTGGGACCACTTTTAAATCCCTTCGCACTCCTTCGTAGATAAAGAAAGGTAGTCACTTAAGTATGATTTGAGAAGTACTGAAAGCCAAGCCTACCCCTCCAATTCTTCCTCCATTTGCCAACTTTGGTGTTATTCTCTCTTTCTGCTAACACAAGAAGAAATTAATTACTCTTCTGGTCAGGTGAACAGCTTCATATCAGCATAACCAGGATATTCTCGAAATAGGTGCTTCCTGCAAAGAAAGAGTTGGGACCTATGTGGCTGCTTTAATGACCTGGACTAAGAACGTATGAGGTTATCAGTTGAGGTTTGTTGAACATTCTAGAGAGCCCATCCATGAGGATGAGATAGCCATCAGATAGACTGCTGTGCAGAGGATAGCCTAGGAGTAGCAGGCTGCAAGATGGTACTGAACAGGCTCGGTAACAGGACCTCAGAGAATTGGAAGAAGTATTTTCAGCCAGTTTTGTAAAAAAGATATTAAGAAAAAAATATTTTCTTGGGAAGGCAATCCCTTCTGAATCTGTAAGTCCAAGTCTAAATATAGAACTCCATTCGAAATTACCTACGTGACTTGAAGCAAATTACTCAACCTCTGCATCTGCTGTTATTTTTTTGCTTTCTGATTACCGTGGGGAGATCTTTTGTTCCCTTCTTCCTGTCCTGTTGTTTACCTTTGCTGTTTGGTGATTTTCTGTAGTGCGAATCTTTGATTCCTTTCTCTTCGTTTTTGGTGTAAAATTATTCACACTCTGAAAGTTAGTTTTCCTGTCTGAAATGCATGAAATAATGTTTGAATTGTAGGTTTCTAGATATTTTAATTGAGATGATGCTAGGAAAGTACATAATACATTGCCTAGCACATAGTAGGCAACTGATGACCACTCAGTTGGTCAGACTGTGATGCTCCACCCCACGGGCACTGTTCTCAGAGTAGATGGCCCTGGCTGCTGTGGAATGTGGAGGCTCTGGGAAATCAGTGAGAAGAGCTGTTACTATTACCACCGTCTTCTCATTTTGCCTAGAGGTAGCTCCAGCCAGTCACGTGTTGAGCTAGCACAAGAAAATAAGCTCTTTTCTCCCTCTGCTTATTTTCTATCTCTTTATAGTCTTCATCAGCAGTGAGATGCATGTGAAAAATGCCTACATTGAGGGAAAGTGGTGCCTTGTGAAAATCACCCCATTTGCTTAACTGATTTCAGAAGGCAAATCATTTAAGAATTTACATCCTCAGTTTCTTCACCTGTCAAATGAGAGACTTTGACCAAATTGTCTTTAATGTTCTTTCCAGAATTTATTACCTGGATCCCATTCAACACTTTAATCCAGTACTGCCCACAGACAGGAAATCTTATTCTCAACATGACAATGAAATTCATTTAACATGAATTCCCAGGGGATAGGGGAAATGCGCCAGACTTTTCCTACAAGTTTGTGGCATTTAGTCCTTGGCAAGAAAAGGAAGCTGTCAGACTAGCTTAAAATATTCCCTTTCCCTGATATAGTATTAATTAAACATGCTTAATCATTGCTGCAAAAGTTTTGCAGAGAAATTTAAGTACAGAAGACTCAAGGAACAAGCAGGTTATGGGAAAGTAGGAAAAAGTTAAGGGCATGTTTGAACCTCCTCCTCCCCTTTCCTTTAATTTTAAGGGCTTGAGCAGTTGCTCAAAGACCTTAGTGTAGTAGGCTGGAGCTCTGTCCTGTTGAAATATCACTCAACTCCCATCCCTCTGGCAGTTACTGGCCAGGATAACTGATGCAAAGTGAGAACACACACGTAAGTCCCTTTCAAAGGAAAACCATCACATCTACTCCCACTTTCCTAACAGGTTTTCTAAGTCTTCAATAAGTTTGTGTTAGCTGGGAATGAATGCCTGAATTTAGGCTTCAAAAATGTTCCTCCCCTCCACCCCCAATCTGTATAATTACTGTTTTTTTCCTGAAGTCTTTCAAAATACTATAATTAACAGATTGGCAGATAACCCATATAACTGCAGTTAAGGCAAATATAGTATGCAGCTGTCTTTGCATTAAGTGATTAAATCAAATAGCATAGTTTTGAAGTACATTTATAAAGCATAAATTTACCTCCTGGCAAAACTGTCTTAAGTAACACACCCTACACCATCTGTTCACTCAGTATTAATACCATATTTCCCAGGACTATAGCTAGGGAGAGCAGAGCTACCAGCTGTGCAGAACCAAGAGGTGCTGAGAGATCCTTTGGAATACTCAGCAAGTTTTGGATCCTCTTAAGGATGCTCATAATAATTGTGCATCTCAAACATACACACAAAACATCCATGCACACAGTCACACATGCACACACACACACACCATGCACATGCACACACATGCATACAACCTCAAGATGCAGATGGTCTGTATTTTGATCTTTTGAAAGTGTGCTCACTTTTCATCAACAAAGCAATACACGGGTATTACCTTAAATGCATTTATTCAAGTATTTCTTCTTTCATTAAATTATTCATTAGACAATAAGTTACTCAATGCCTCTGTGTGTCAGACTAGGTACTAGGGATAAAACAGTGAACAGGGATGGCCCTTGCTCTGATGGAATTTACAACCTAGCATAGACATCTGACATTAATAGACTAATTACAATGAATAGTAATGTTTTTAAGACAGAGTAGAAAACCACGCAAGCCTAACCTCATACAGGATTTGTAAAATCAAAAGACAGGAGTATTTTTCAACTCAAGATTATGTACAATAAGTGAAAGAGATTCAATCATTAAAAACTTACCCAGAACATGTCATGTCAGTGGATAAAACAGGAAAAGATGTTTACAATTTGATGAAGAAAAGTGAAGCTAGCAGTAAAAAGAAATGCTGGATGCAATGATTCAGACCCTGCAATGATGCAGGGTTTCAGAAGTATCAAGCAAGTATTGAGAAATGGGAAGCCTAACAAGTTTTCTGGAACAATTGTTATAAACTCTGGCTACACGTTAGAATCACTGGGTAAACCTTTTACAAATATTCATCCCCACATCTCACTGCAAACCAGTTCTTTTAGAAAATCTGTGAATGAAGCTGGGGGCTTCTCTTTCTCTCTCTCTCTTTTTAAAATTCTTGAGGTGATTTTAATAAGCCCTATCCTGGAAGGACTGGGATTTGAGCTAGACATCTAATGATGTGATCATCTAGAGTTGCTCTGTCCAATCTGTTAGTCACTAGCCACATGTGGTTATTTAAATTTAAATGAATGAAAATTAAATGAAATTAGAATTCAGGTTCTCAGTCACCCAGCCCCATTTCAAGTGTTCAGTAGTCACATGTGGCTAATGGTTGACACGGAACATTTCCATCTTTGCCAAAATTCTATTGTACAGTGTTACTGTAGATGAATGAAGATGTTAAAAGTGGACAATAATACAAGCGAAGGCATGGCAGTGGGAAAGTCATGAGCAACAATAGGGAAAAGCAACTCATTTCTTAGGGCAGTGGAAACATGTTGTGAAATAAGGTGTGTGAGCTGAGCGGTAGAAGTCGGCTTAGTATTGGGCTCCTCATCCATGCAGGAACTGGGCTATGGGAAGATGGGATAGAGAAGAGTGCTAAAATAAAAACTAAGTTGAAGAAAAATGGCCAGGCATAATTCAGGATGAATGGAAGAGTGACTGGTGTCTGTAAATTGACTAAAAAACTTTCTTTTTTGTACTGGTTTAACTACTAAGATCAAATGAAAGCCTAGTTCATTTAGCTAGAGCACATGTCACTCCATTGCTAGTATCCTCAGGGAAGTCACACAAAAAATAATTTAAACTTAAAAAAATTCAAAGATATAATGAATTCAAATACAACATTCTTAAAGGTGTAAACTTGGAGCTTACAAAGTCATATTTTATATCATACAGTTGTACCAACAAAGATTGCATAGGTCACCCAGGTCAATATTCTCATTTCTTAAATGAAAACATAGAAGTACAAAGATGGTAAATGAATTTCCCAGGATTTCACAGCAAACCCAAGGCAGGAATTGAACTAGAGGTCAAGTTTGTCCAGTTTCTAGACTGGGGATCCTTTTATTATACCCCCCTTTCCAGATTTTTGACATATAGGAAAAAGCAAAACCGATTACAAAGAGCTTGCTCTCTCATAAGGTTTTGCATATGGTGGTATTTTGGGGGGAAAGCAAAGAGCAGGAACGTACATTATCAATGAAAGTTAAAGCATTTTATTATTATCATTTTTTGACGAAAACTGGATGCAAATTCTTAATTTTTGTGGCTCACATGAAACACCAAGAATTCAAGTAAACTCATTTTATTTTTTTGTTGTTATGATAGAATAATTCTTTACAGGTACAGATTATTTGACCTTTATGAGGAGTTAGGATTATAAAAAATCTTGTGTCCCCCAAAATTCATTGTAACTGTAATGACTTATTTACATCTTTTATAAACTGTAATACATTATTAGTAGATAGACATAGAGTTTTCTGTTGTTGTTTAATCTAAAGATATAAAGAAATTTCTCTTTATGAAGTCTGAGTAATGTAGAGCTCCCAGGCTGGGCTGAAGATTCAGGCTGGAAAAAAAGGTATTCTGAATTTTGTTGTACATCAATATTTATTACTGTATCAGCAGCTACAGTTAATGTACTTAGAATTTATTAGTAGTCTTTATCAGGAGGCAGAAATCGACTCCATAATTATTATGACTCACATATCCTCCAGGCATTTTTTAAATCTTACTTTTGTTTACTGTCTCTTGTACTGAACATTTCACATCACAATTCATAAAGAAGGAGCTCACAGAAAACTAGTATCTGGGCTACTCCAATATTTTCCATTTTATTAGTCAATGGGAGTGGCTTTAAATACCCAGCTTATAATTTTTAACCAGAACACATAATTTAATCATTTTAGGATGTGTTCAAGCACAGCTCCAAGTTTTAATAGGGCTGCTCCCTTTATTTCAGATCCCCTCCCTGTCAAAGAGGCGCCTATATTTTAACAACTAAAACATGTCTTCTTTTCAGCTCCTCTTGAGTTAAAATGTGTATTGAAACACTTTCTGAGAAAAGAGTAGTAGAAAGTAAAACAAATCTCTAAGAGAGAGAGAGAGAAAAAAAAAAAACCTAGGAGTCTTTTGAGGTCATATTAAAATTAAGTAAGAAGATGGCACAATTATTTTGACAGCAGGTGGGATCTCTAAGCTGTTAATTAAGAGACTAACCACTAAGAACATGAAGACTCAAGTTTTAGAAGTTTACTAATTCCTTTCTGGTATTTTGGGAAGATTTGATTATATGGTATAATTTTTAAATGTCATTTTACAGCTTTACAAAATAACCGAGGAAGTACCTCATCCCTGAGGGGACACTCTTTGTCAGATTCTCATTTTACATAACTCAAAACGATTTACCATATGGACAAAAGACCATTCATTGTGAGAAACAATGATATAACTAAACATGCCTGTGCTCGGCTAACTAATAAATCAGGCATGTCGACATGCTACGCAATAGAATGGTATCCTTAGCTGTTGAGACAAATAGATGCATGGACTGATGGATAGATGGGCAGATATAATAGAACTCCTGTAAACAAATAGCATCTAATAATAGCTAGGTCATGTCCCTGTCCAACAGAAAAGAACAAGAACCAAAAGAATGCAAGCTGCTAGATGGGTTATGTCCTCTGCAATGACAGCAGAAGGAAGACTGTGCTCTTTCTGGCAGGAACTTTGCCTCACTCTTCTTTATATCCTCAGCACCTATGACAGTTCTTCTCCCCCATAGAAGTTTAATAAGTGTTGTATAAATGGAGGTAAAAGAAAAGAAAACAAGGAAAAACCCCTAGATATAGATGCAAATGCTGTCAAATTGCATTTCAGTGAACAAGAATCCACTTTTTCCATTAGAATTAAAAAGCATCTTGTTTTTTTATTTTTAAATGGAGTCTCACCCTCTTCCCCAGGCTGGAGTGCAATGGCACGATCTCGGCTCACTGCAGCCTCTGCCTCCCAGGTTCTAGCAATTCTCCTGCCTCAGCCTCCTGAGTAGCTGGGATTACAGGTGCCTGCCACCACGTCTGGCTAATTTTTGTATTTTTAGTAGAGACAGGGTTTTACCATGTTGGTCAGGCTGGTCTCGAACTCCTGACCTCAGGTGATCCACCTGCCTCAGCCTCCCAAAGGGCTGGGATTACAGGTGTAAGCCACCGCGCCTGGCCTAAAAAGAATCTTAATATTGCAGTGAGAAGACACCTAGAATGGAAATAAGAAATGTTTCAGGATGTTATCTGAAGCAGCCTGTCTAGAAAGCCTCGAAGAGGCGCTGAGGAGAGGAAAAGATATTGAGGAAAAGGCTGCAGAGTTGATGGCATGTGCAAGCCCATGGAATAGGACAGTACCCAGAGCGCAGAGACCAAGGAGGCTGTATGTGTGGTCATGACCTGAGTAGTCCTGGATACATCTTCTGTGGACTTCAGTTTCTTATTACATAAAACAGAGAGTTAAACTCATTTCCTCCTTAGTTTCTTGGGCCTGATGCACATTTTTATAATTGCTGTATTCCATTCTTGAAATTCCTTATCTGATATCCTGGGAATAACGGTGATTAATTACTTTCTCTGGGAAAAGGCAGGTAGACAGCAAAAATATTATCATTTTATGTTTCAGTTATGATTTGAAAAAATTCTCTTGTTGCTCAAATGTTATTTGATTATACAAAAGCCCTAAAATACGAAGTCTGAATATGATTTCTTAAAAGTAACACCTCGAAAAAATTGGATGTGAGACTAAAAAAAAATTGCTTAAAAGAATTCTCTAAAAACATGTCTATATTTTGATAGGTACTTGCAACCCACATATGCCACATGTCAAAACCTTTGTATTCTTTCTTTTCAAACATAAAGTCATTTTGTATTATTTAGCACTGGACTATAGGATAGAGCCTCATGTTTCATTGTCTTTTAAGTTTTCAAATTTGAAATTTCCATTGCCTCAATCAAGACTCTGGTGAAGCACACCCTTTGTCCCCAGAGATGGCAGGCTGCAATTTCCAAATGCAGTTCAAATCCTTCATGCAAGCACAGCCTTCTCTCTAGATAATTAAACTGATGAACAAATTACAGAGGAGTGGGATGTCTGCACCTGAGGATTTGTTTCTATCTTGAAGGAGGCTGGCAACAAAATTTTTCTATTAGAAAGGATAACTATGGCCGGGTGCTCATGCCTGTAATCTCAGCACTTTGGGAAGCGGAAGTGGGCAGATCACCCAAAGTCAAGAGTTCAAGACCAGCCTGACTAACATGGTGAAACTCCATCTCTACTAAAAAATACAAAATTTAGCCAGGCATGGCAGCATGTGCCTGTCATCCCAGTGACTTGGTAGGCTGAGGCATGAGAATCAGTTGAACCCAGAAGGCGGAGCAGTGGAGGTTGCAGTGAGCCAAGATCATGCCACTACCCTCCAGCCTGGCAGACAGAGCAAGAGGCAAGACTCCGTCTCAAAAAAAATAAATAAATAAAAATAAAGAAAAAAGGATAATTATAAATTGTTTTTTCAATGCATGGTAAGGCAAATATGGTGCAAGGGCAGGTTTATCCCAACGTAGAAAAACTTTGAAGAGAAATAGAAATTAGGTGAAATCTGGGATTAGCAGGGAGACTCAAAAGTAGAAAAAAGTGTGTCCTGAAAGGATCATTTTGAACAGGCTAAAATGGGGTGGGGTCTGTCTTGGAGTTGGCCTTCAGCAGATCAGCTCTGTGGGGGTGGGCGCTACTAACATGCAAAAATGAGATGACTGAAGTGCTACCTATTGGCGAGAAGATGACAAGCCTATCATCTCTAGACTTGTGGGACTGTGTCCCACAGATTATTAGGCTAGGTGCAATGCCTGATCCCCCCCATAATAATTAGGATCATCTACAAAAATAAATTTCAAGCCCAGGAAAGCTTCCACTGATTCTATTTATGTTCTTCATTATAATGACCATTTATCATGTCACTAGGGATTTTTAGCTCCACATTCCAGACAAACCAAATAACAAAGAGGTAAAGTGACATTTCCCAAGTCATGCAGCTGGTATGTAACAAGGCAAGAGTCTCAAATTATGATGCAAATGTGATTCTTTTTATTTTTGTATCTTTATATATAGTGTTTATTTTTATTTCATTTACTCTTTTTTATTCTTTTTTCCAACATATTTTAAAACCTTCATTGACAATATTAAAAATACTAAAAAACATTAAAAATAATAGACGATCCCAGCGTTTTTGCCTGAGACAGAACCTAATAAGACGTTTATATTTGGAATTTCTCACTTTGGAGAGTTGAGTGTGATGATAACAGCTGTGGACCCAAGCTTTGTCCATTGCAAAGTGAGTTAAAATTCAGTGGGATGGACTGATGGGCCATTACATAGAATCATTTATTTGGAAACAATTTGAAACTCAAAGAAAAGCTCCAAGAACACCAAAGAGCATCCCAATACCCTTTGCCCAGATGCATTTATTGTTCATGGTTTGTGCTACTTGCTCTTTATACAAACATTATTCTTTGTTTCAAACTCTTGAAATTCAGTTGTATACATCATAATACTTCCTGCTAAATACTTAAATGTATATTTCCTAAGAAAAGAAATATTCTCTTATATATTCACAGTGCAGTTATCAATTTAAGTAAATTTAACATGAACATAGGACTTCTATCTTATGTAGCATCTCTATTCTAATTTTGTCAATTTGACTACCTAGCAATGTTCTTTACAGCATGTTTTTCCTTCAGTACAGGATCCAGTAGGGATCACATATTACTTATTTACTTATCATACTCCTCTAATCTCCATTAATATAAAGCAGTTTCCCAGATTTCTTTGTCTTTTATGACTTTGATTTTTTTGGGGGGGAGGGGACAAAGTCTCACTCTGTCACCCAGGCTGGAGTGCAGTGGCCCAATCTTGGCTCACTACAACCTCCACCTCTATAGTTCAAACAATTCTCCTGCCTCAGCTTCCTGCGCAGTTGGGATTGCAGGTGCGCACCACCACACCTGGGTAATTTTTTTGTATTTTTGTAGATACGAGGTTTCACCATGTTGACCAGGATGGTCTCGAACTCCTGACCTCAAGTGATCCACCTGCCTCAGCCTCCCAAAGTGCAGGATTACAGGTGAACCACTGTACTTGGCCTTCACTTTGATATTTTTGAAGAATACCGTTGATGAACAATTTTTAGAGTTATTTCTCACATGGAAAGATTTTCTCTGGAGTTGATTTTTTCTAAAACTTTGAAGGATGTTTTTAGATATGAGAGTCCTTTGGCCTTTTGATTCAGTGTCAGGCATGCTAAGATGTGCACCAGGACTTTTCTGTCAGAAATGGATCTTGCATTGAAGAGAGAGTAGATAAGAGTGTGGCAGAGATTGACATGTAAGTTTGCTATGGTCTGAATGCTTATGTTCCCCCAATTTTGTATGTTGAAATTCTTGTCCCCAGATAATTGTATTAGGAGGTGGGGCCTTTGCAGGGGGGATCAGGTCATGAGGGAAGCACCCTCATGAGTGAGATTAATGCCCTTTTTGAGGCCCTAGAGCAGCCTTCTGCCTTCCAGCATGTGAGACATTGCAAAAAGGCGCCATCTATGGGGAGGTGGGCCCTCACCAGACACCAAATCAGCTGGCACTTTAATCTTGGACTTTCCAGCCTCCAGTGCTGCAAGAAATATATTTCTGTTGTCTTTGAGCTCCCCAGTTTATAGCATTTTGTTATGGCAGCCCAAATGAAGTAAGACAAAGCCTTTTGAGGTTAGCATCTCAGGAGAAACTATTGGCGCCAAAGAAATTTGTGAAAAAGAGGAGCTGTCAACTCTAGTGAAGCCTCATCTCATGAATGGGAAAGATTTGGCAGTTCTGGGCAAGGTGATGCATTAGCACCAGCAGAGGAATTGAAGAAATCAAAGTATAGAAATGATGCAGCACATGAATTCACCAGCTTAAAATCTTAATAATTAGACCATAAGTACATAGTATGAATATCTTAAATATTTGGCTAACATGGGTAGATAAAAACAGATAAATATATACACTAGGATATATATGACTCCATTAATTATTTTTAATAAGTATTGAAAAGATTTTGTAGCAAAGTTATCAAGAAGTTGGGAAAATTAGGAATTTTTTCCCCTAATTTACAACCTATAGATGTGATTCAAAACATGCACATACACACACACACACACACACACACACACACACACAACCACACACGAATATGGTTCTGTGTGGCTCCTACTGCTGTCTTAAAAAGTTAGGCCTTATTTACCCTTTAAATCAGTATGAACCTGGCTAGCCATGTTGGAGTAGGGAGTTGGAAGAGCTGATAAACTCTGTATAAGAAAGAGTGAAGAATTTGAAATACTGTGGTAGTCATGGTAGTGGTGGTGTGAGGACCTGGGAGAGAGAAGAGGAGGCTTGCAGCGCAAGACACTGTTTCGGTGTAGGGGAAGAATTGAGAGCCTGAAGGGCAAAGCAGTACAAAAGGGACTTAGGTTGGAAAGTGATAACATAGAGAAGAATTTGAACTGCAGGGGGATGGGCTATATACCATCTCTCCATTTATCACCCATGTTGGATCTTTGGTAAACTTGGTTTTGCCCATTAATGTGCTTTTTTCTTTTTTTTTTAAATCAAGTGGCATGCTTTCATGATGCTAGAAGTAGAGGCTGAGGTCTGTGTCTGGGTTAATGCAGGGCCAACATAGATTATATGGAGAAGCTGGCATAAAAAATGGAGTAGATTTCAGGAGTATAAATCCCTGAGAATTAGCAAAAATTACAGGGTAAACTTCAGATTTTCATGGCTGTATGATTGATTGGTTCCAAGTCAAGATCTCCAAGGGTAAAAGATGGACCCTGATTACATCTGGGTTATAAGTGAAATAAACAGAAAAATTTCCTAAGGGATGTATATTATGTAATGAAAGGACGGTGTTGGAAAATAACAAGGTTGAGAGGAAGGTAGGGTGATCTAGTGGTCTGGGTAGGGGGGTTCCCATTTCCCTTCCTTCTTCCCTGGGAACCTTCTGTGACAATTCCTTAGCTGTTTGATACAGGCCTGGAACAGTAGTGTTGTGTGCATTGTCAATGCCCAGTTGCCCATGGATTCAGTGTGCTTCAGATGATGGAAGATGAATGCTTTTTTTTCTTTTTTTTCTGGAGATAATTTTGTCCCTCGGATGGGCTCAAGCTCTGCTTCCTGGGGCATTGACTTGATTTTCCACATCCTTTTAAGGGCATGGCTCCTCCTGTGTTTTTCAACACTGGGGGAAAAGAGATTCAAATCAGGTAAGGAGACCCTAGGCCCAGCTCCGAAAAGAGATTGAATTTTGTTTTTTTTCTGTTCACAGTTTTCTAAATCATGTTTGAGCAGAGAAACATTTGAGATGAAAACTCTCAGGAAGCAGTAGAACAGCATCATTCTAGGAGAAGAATTTGGGCAGAAAGGAAGTTAGAGCAGGAACCAGGACTTTGATGCAAAACCCACAGACTATCTACCTGAGTGGGGCAAGGCTTCTAGGGTAGATCCCAATATCTTACTCAGGGATGGCAGATTGGCTTATGAATGGATTTGGGGACACTCGAGAACAGTCCCTCACTATCATTCACCAGCTGCCTTCCCATCTTAGGTGTCTTTTGGATGATCCTCCATGTGTTAGGGCTGACCTGGAGAGTAATGGTGAGTCTTTGATCAGATGCTACCCCATCTCTGCTCAGGGAGCAGAACGGTATTAAGTAGGGTGCAGATGTTCCTAGAGACCTGAAAGTCTGTGACCCTCCACAGCAAAGGACTGCTTGTAGAAATATCAAGTGAGAACCTCATGCAGCAAATCTTTGTTATTTGAGTTTTTCCAGAGAGGGAACAATTGAAAATTATTTTCTGTACTTGAAAAAATGAATAACAAGGAAGGAAAAACTGATCTTAAATAATGCAATCCACCAAGGCATATTATTGATGAATAATGAATGTCTGCAGCTTGCCAAAAGAGACAGGAGTGAGAATTAAGTCCAAGATTCTTCATTCTTTTCTTACCTTTCAGTGTCAATGAAGCAAGCCAGGAAAAAGACCAAAGGTGAAATAGTAACAACTAACATTCTGCCTATTCAACTCTGCTTTTCAAGGGTTAAACTTAAAATCTCCATTCCATGAAGACCGATGTTCACAATCTCTGATGATTTCAGTTTCTAGAGAAAGTCCTTCTCAGAAACAGACCCAACAGAAGAGGGATCCATAAGAAGAAAACCAGAACATGGGGAGCTCTTGGATTCCTTGTTCTGATAGTCCATAGGAATGAAAGAAAGATGGATCTGGACAATAGGGCTTGCTTACTGGGTGTTGGCATGAGATGCAGTGTGTGTTAAGGTTCTCCAGAGAAATGGAGCCAATAGGATGTGTGTGTCTATGTAGAGATGTTTATTTAAAGGATTGGCTCACACAATTATGAAGGCTGGTAAGTCCAGATCTGCACTGTGGGCTGGGAGGTTGGAGACTCAGGGGAAAGTTGATGGGGTATGAGTCTGAATACCATTTGCTGGAGAAATCCTTCTTACTTGGGGGATGTCAGCTTTTTGTTATATTCAGGCCTTCAGCTGATTGAGGGCTATTCCCATTATGAAGGGCAATCTGCTTTACTCAAAGTTCTCCAATTTCAGTGTTAGTCTCATCCAAAAAAACTTTCATAAAAACATAAAGAATAATGTTTGACCAAGTATCTGGACACTGTGGACCAGCCAAGTGGAATGAGTATTTGGAGGTAGACATTGTGTGTGCCATCACTGGATAAGTCATTTAACTTTCCTGAGTCTCAGGATCCTTTTCTGGAAGAGCACCTTGCCTGAAAATCTCAGGAGATTGTGTGAGAACCACCTGGGATAATGAGTGGAAATGCTAACACACTGTGCATATGTGAGCCTCACAATTGCTGATATTGATTCTTTGATTTTGATTCCTTGGGTTTTCAGAGTCTAATATGAGAGAGTCTGTTTCCAGTGGAACTTTTTACTCTGCATCCTACGAGACCCCTCACTCCAGTCTTCATCTGATATAATGCATGCTCCTACTTTCTCTGCTAAAAAGCGTTCTTGAAAGGCTCCATAGTGACACTGAATGTTTTTCTACAAAAAATATGATTACATTATTTCCTATATTTCTCTTCCAAGCTTACCCTGTGGAATTCTAGGGACCTGGTACAGCCTGGAATTTATCTGAGAGACAGAACCCACAGTGAAGGAGACATTAGAGCAAGGCTTGGGGCAAGGCAGAAAAGGATATCATGAAGTCAGGGATACAGAGGATGTGACCCCTGCCAGGCCTGCCTGAACCTGTTCTGTTCCTGGATAAGCTTTGTACTTGTCTCCTGGAGGAACTTGCACAAGCTCCTCTCCAGGGTTGCTTTCCAGAACAGTTACAGTAAAATCCTTGCTCCGAAAGATATGATGGAGCAACCATAAAGGCGGACATTCTATTGTGTAGGGAGCTGGAGACAGATGCTGCTCTCTCCCTGTCATCCTTGGGCTTCACTGAGGCATCCTTCGCTCTGACCTTCTTACTTCTGGTCTCCACCCTACCACTCACCAAGCCATACTCTCTCTTTTTGTTCACCACTGCCACTGAATACCTTTCTTCCCTCAGAGCCCTGTTTGACGCTGGATTCTACAATGGTCCATCTTCCATGTCCACCCCTTGCTTTTTCCCTTCTATCCACAGAACATAGATTCTGCAACCCATTTCCCATATCTACTCCATGTTTCTTTGGACTCTATGCCTTATCTGACTTCATGTTCTCTTGGGATCTTAACCTCTCATCTATATTGACCCAACCATGGATGCCACTGATTCATTTCATATCCTTCCATCCTACTAATGCTTCATTTGAGTAACCCAGCAAAGTCCCACCTGGGGAAGGACTTGGGCAAGGTCCTCCTGCACAGCTTCAGGAAGGGCCCAAAATACAACCTACTAAAGGACCTAGAAAGCTATCCAGTGAAAGGTCAGGGGCCGCCTCCAAGATGACACAAATGTGGTTTGGTGAGTCACTCACTTGTGACTTAGCAACAGGACTGAGGGAGAATCTACACCAGAAGGATCCTCAAAACACCCAGAACACACATTGGGCAAAATGATGAAGCAGATCAATCAGTGTAGGATAACTTTGGTTGTATGTTCTTCATGAATTTCTTCCCATTGTACATTGTCCCTATTTGCAAATCATTCATTTGGCGCCCTGGTTGTATCAGGGATATCACAATACCTCTCTGAGGCTTGCCTGCCTTGGTGTAAGTCCTCAATGATTTCTAGAAGTCCCCAGATGTGGGGCTTCAGCATTTCAATAACAAAAGGCTTTTAAAGGTCAGCAATCCTGGCCACTTTCTTTCCTTCATTGTTCAGCCACCTTTGTTTCAAGGATTAACTCTGAAGTCAATGTTGCAAAGCACCCAGAGGAATCCCTGGAGCAGATCAGGGAGAAAAGTGATCACAAAAATTTCAGCCCCTGATCTGGTTGGCCATTTCCCTGAACCTACCCTTGGGTGGAGAAAGCCAAATTGCCATAAAAGGGACTCTCTAATTTTACCCAAAGGCTTATAGAGGGGCTTCCGACTGGGAGAATGGCAAACAGGACAGGAATCTCTTTCTAACTCAAAAGGGAGCAAGGAGCTTACGAGACACTCAAGAGAGGCTTGAAGAAGAAATTAAACAGGATTGGAGAATCCCACCCAAATGGAAGAACAGTTAAGCAGAAACATCTGGGAAAAAGATGCCCAGTTCCTGCCACAGGCTCTACTGAAGAGTAAAATTAAAAAAGAAAAGGTTGAGATGTTTGTTTTAGAGGCCTCATCTATGGAAATAAGGGAAGGGGCAGGAAGCGCCATGGCCAAGACAGCCTTCAGCTCTGAACTGAACTGAACACTCTGAGCTGAAACGCAGCAGAACAAGACCATCATTGGCCAGACCTAAGGAAGAAACTGGGGCTTGTACATGGAGTTAATGCAAGAAAACAAAGTCCACTCAAAGAGCAACTCAGGGACCCAGCAGAGCGCAAATATAGAAATTCCTGTGATGACAGAGCTCCCTCCTTCCTTGAGAAAAGTAAAGAGTTGTGGGCCACATCTGACAGTCAAGCAGGCTCTGAGGGTTCGAATGCTCTAACATCAACATGCAGGTCACAGACAGGGTCAGAAAACACATGGAAGCTGTGAGGTTCCTGGATGAGCAACTGAGGCAGTGCACTTCGTGCTCCTAGGGAGCCTATGTTTCAACCAGCTCCTGTCAGCCTGGACCAAGGATCTGAGGTCCATGAGGCCATGGTCACACCCACTCCCTACCCCAGGCTCTATCTCTGGTCAACCAGAACATCTTCTCCATCCTCTACTCCCAGATTAATTTCTGTCAATAAAGATTTCCCTGTGATTACACAAATGAAGCAGTTCTTGTATTACCACATTCACTGAAAAAAATGATCCCTGCTTCTGAGAAGCAGTGATATTTATTCTTCCCAAGTGTATTTGTTTGTTCTAAAATGAGAGTGGTGTCTCAGTTTCTGATGTTTAGTTAATTCAGAAACTTACGCTTCAAGGAAACAAGGAGACAGCTTTAGCTGTTATTGAGAGCTAACTTTGGGTTCTCAGGGGTGGCCAGGTTGAGAGAGGGAGTTTGACAGTAATGTGGCACACACACTATCACCCTGGGCTCCTTCATTTGTACCTGTGAAGATATCTCATTAAAATAATTTGTCATTATAGCTAACACTTGAAATGTACTTGAAAAATAGTTTAGGTAGCTGAGGAACTAAATTTAATTGAAATTTAAACACTGAAGAAGTGTAAAAAAACAGTTTTCAATGTAATACAATTTTAGTGCTTCATTTCACTCTACCCGTTGTGTCTTGTAGTGGATTGTACTATGTATGCAGTACACATGCATCTTTTCTAGTACTGTACACAAGCATACCGCTGTTCCTGTCAGTGTCAATGAATTGATTCAGTTGCAGTGAGATTTTTTTCTATTGAAAATAAATTTTATTTTAGCTTTAGGGGTACATATGAAGGCTTGTTACATAGGTAAACTTGTGTCACAGGGGCCTGTTGTACAGATTATTTCACCACCCAGGTATTAAACCCAGTACCCAATAGTTATTTTTTCTGCTCCTCTTCCTCCTCCTACCCTCCACCCTCAAGTAGATCCCAGTGTCTAGTGTTTCATTCTTTGTGTTGATAAGTTCTCATCATTTATCCCCCACTTATAAGTAAGAACATGTGGTATTTGGTTTTCTGTTCCTCTGTTAGTTGGCTAAAGATAATAGCCTCCAGTTCCATCCATGTTCCCACAAAAGAAATGATCTTGTTCTTTTTATGGCTGCATAGTATTCCATGGTGTATGTGTATCACATTTTCTTTATCCAATCTGTCACTGATGGGTATTTAGATTTATTCCATGTCTTTCTATTGTGAAAAGTGCTGCAGTGAACATTCGTGTGTGTGTATCTTTATGGCAGAATGATTTATATTCCTCTGGGTATATACCCAGTAGTGCGATTGCTGTGTCAAATGGTAGTTCTGCTTCTAGCTCTTTGAAGAATCACCATACTGTTTTCCACAATGGTTAAACTAATTTACACTTTGACCAACAGTGGATAAGTACTTCATTTTCTCTGCAACTTCTCTAGTATGTGTTATTTTTGACTTTTTAATAATACCCATTCTGACTGGTGTGAGATGGTATCTCATTGTGGTTTTGATTTGCATTTTTCTAATGAACAGTGATACTGAGCTTTTTTTTCCATATGCTTGTTGGCCACATATATGTCCTTTGAAAATGGTTTGTTCATATCCTTTTCCCACTTTTTAACTGGGTTTTCTCTTATAAATTCATTTATTAGACTTTTGCAAGATGCATAGTTTACAAATATTTTCCCTCATTCTGTAGGTTGTGTGTTCTCTCTGTTGATAGTTTCTTTTATCATGCAGAAGCTCTTAAGTTTAATTAGATCCACCCGTCAATTTTTGCTTTTCTTGTGATTGCTTTTGGTGTCTTTGTCATGAAATCTTTGCCCATCCCTATGTCTAGGTTGGTGTTGTCTAGGTTGTCTTCCATGGTTTTTATAGATTTGGGTTTTTCTTCTAAGTATTTAATCAATCTTGAGCTGATTTATTTATAAAGTATATAGTATAAGGAAGGAGTCCAGCTTCAATATTCTATGTATGGCTGGCCAGTTATCTCAGTATCATTTATTGAATAGCTGTTGGACAAAGATTAGACCAAACACTGTGGTGCTGGGCCAGAACCTGAGATAACTGCATCAGGTTTATTTTGATTTTAATCATATATGTATGTAGGTAGATAATATATACAGAACTAATTTTATATATCTGTACATACATGGACTAGTATTACACACATATTTTCTATGTATGTCTGTCTGTTGAGAAGGTCTTGAATCAGTGACACTCCAGAAGCAGTGAGCATACCCAACACCGAGTACTTTCTTTCTTTCTTTTTTGAGACAGAGTTTCCCTGTTGTTGCCCAGGCTGGAGTGCAATGGCGCAATCTTGGCTCACCATGACTTCCACCTCCTAGATTCAAGCGATTTTCCTGCCTCAGCCTCCGGAGTAGCTGGGATTACAGGCATACACTACCATGTCAGCTAATTTTGTACTTTTAATAGACATGGAGTTTCTCCATGTGGGTTAGGCTGGTCTTGAACTCCCGATCACAAGTGACCTGCCCACCTTGGCCTCCCAAAGTGCTGGGATTAGAGGCGTGAGCCACCATGCCCGCCGTTATTATTATTGTTTTTTCTGAGACAGAGTCTTGTTCTGTCACACAGGCTATAGTGCAGTGGAGTGATCTCAGCTCACTGCAACCTCCACCTCCCGGGTTCAAGCAATTTTCGTGCCTCAGTCTCCTGAGTAGCTGGGACTATAGGAACCTGCCACCAAGCCCAGCTAATTTTTGTATTTTTAGTAGATACAGGGTTTCACCACGTTGGCTAGGCTAGTCTTGAACTCCTGAACTCAGGTGATCCATCCCCCTTGGCCTCCCAAAGCGTTGGGATGACAGGTATGAGCCACCCCACCTCGATGAACTTTCTTTCTAAATATCATTCTCCAATAAAAAGAATCAGGGATCTTGGAAAAATAACTGATTCTATGGCTTATACAGAGAAAACACAAGGTGAGTCTGGAGCATATTGTAGTGTCAGACAGTAAGAAATAAACACACAAAGTATGAGGGTATGTCAAAATGACAGAGAAGTCAACCCAAAAATAGTTTCCAATAACCAAAGTTGGAGCAATTTGAGCAAGAAAATATAATAATATTAGATTGTAATCAAAATAATAAAATAAATATCATTGAATCCATATTGATTTTAAGTGATTGAATAAATAAATGGAACATAAGGAGTAAATCTTCCTTAAAGAATTTCAGATGTTATATGTAGATACTCCCTACCCAGGAAGTAGTGCCTAATTCCCTCCCCCTTGAGTGTGAATTGGATATAGTGATTTATTTCCAAAACACAGAATATAGAGAGGGAAAAAGAGTAAATTTGCGATGAACACTAGCAGATACCACTTTAACTATAGAATCAAGTTTAAAATCACTGGTAATATGCCATACTGATATCATATGTTTCTTGATACGATGCAATGTGAGGACGCTGTGGTATTTTCTCCTAAACCCAGAACCAAACATAATCATGAGAAAATATAAGACCAACTCAAACTGTGGGATATTCTACAAAATACTTGCCTTGTGCACTTCAAAGTGTCCTTCTAAGTCATGAGAAACAAGGAAAATCTGAAAAACCATCACAGATGAGAATAGACTAAATAGACAGGATGACCAAATGCAATATGGTATCTGGACTGGAACCTGGAGAAGAAAAAGAACATTAATGGAAAAACTGGAAAGTCTGTAGTTTAGTTAATAGTACCATAGTAATGTTAGTATCTTAGTTTTGACAAATATGTCATGGTTAGTAAGATGTTGGCATTAGAAGCAGCTGAACAAGGGGTAAGCAGGAAATCTCTGTAATATGACAACTTTTCTGTAAATCTTAAATTATTCCAAAATAAAAATTTCATTAAAAATAACTGGAGATAATAAAGTGGGCGATATTAAGAGTCATCGTTAGTAAACACTTAGTGAACTAAATAAGACTTTCCTCTTAATAATCATAAATGAATGGATGAATTTAGTCACCTGAAATCAGAATTAAATGTCCAAACATTTTAAAATGATTTTTAATAAGAGCTAAAGTTGTAGCTTTAATCAGTAATAAAATGGCTTAGATTTTTGAACAATAACAACAATAATAACAACAAAACAGTTTTAGATGTATATATGGTAAAAAAATGGCTAGTGTTTTAGTTATGGAAATTTTATCATACAATGATGAAGACAAGATATTTTACAAAAATTGCATACAGCCACCAAATAATTGTCTCTACAAGTTTTTGTTAATAATCCCAAAGATTAAATTATAATTTAAAAGCCACAAGAAAAAAATTGATGAATTCTGTTGATGTTGATAATAGAGTTGCTTTTTAATTTCTCTAGTATGTTGATCTTAATAATACTGAGTCAATGTAAGAGTTAGTGTATTTATTAATTTGGACAGATGTAACTTCAAAACTGATATGCTTTGCTTCCAATTTAAATCAATTTGGTTAAGGATAACAAGTGTTGTCAACAAATATGTGAATATTAAAGGAAATGACTTTTCACTACTTGATTCACTTACTGGAAAACCTTTAAGCATGTTTGGAATAACTTGAGTTAGTGAATTTTCTTTTTCATCTGTAAATTTTATGAATTATAAATGGAGATCAACTATATACAATGGAAATTTAGCATCTGAATTAAGATATCTTATAATAAGATATACATCAAATTGTCAATATTTTGTATTTAAAAAAGAATCTATTGAATACCTATAAAATGCTTTAAATATATTAAATTAATTAAAATATATTAATATTAATTTTACCTTCTTTTTAAAATGTGGCAATACAAAGTTATAATCACGTTTGCCTAGCAGTGTATTTTTATTGGATGGTACTGACATATATATTTCATTCTTTTTTGAAAGTAATGCTGCAATATTGATTTCTTTTATCCTCTATTATCTCTCATTCTTTAAAGGAAACTTCTCATGATTTAAAAAATCCCCCCGTTCATTGTCAACAACCTGGATCCAGAGACAGAACTTATTTAGAGCATTTGAGTCATTTTGTAGCCTTTTTTCTTGTATTCTTTGTTTAGTTGCTTCTACCTTTCTACTCCTTTCTACTTGTAAGCATGTGGTCTGCTTTCCTCCCTCCTTCTTTCTCTCCCCTCCCCTCCCCTCTCCTCCCCTCTCTTCCCCTCCCTTCCCTTCCCTTCCCTCCCTTTTCTCCTCTTCCTCTTCCCTCCTCTCCTCCTCCTCCTCCTTCTTCTTTTATCTCTCTTTCTTTTTCTTTCTTTCTTCTCTTCCCCTCTCCCTCTCCCTCTCTCCCTCTCTCGCTCTCTCTCTCTCTCCCTCTCTTTCCCTCTCTCTCTGAAAGTGCTGGGATTATACCCAGGAGGCACAGCATCTGTCAGCTTTGTTTTGCTTTTTGGTAAATAAGACAATAAGAAAGGGAGTTAACTCATAATCCATCATTTGTTATATAACTCCACAAATTCTAGGCTCTTTATTTGTTCATTTTTCTTTGTTGTTTTGGGCAGAACATTGTCAAAGACCCTTCTTTTTGTTTGTTTAGTATTTTCTACAAGACTTTCTCTTCAGTCTTCTTGGTGTGATTCTTCTAAGCATGTGCCATTCATGTTGGTCCTTTGTTCATAATGCTCCTTCCATCTTTTAAATATTTTCTTATTTTTGTTTTATGGGTTTTTAAACATCTAGTTTGTACATGCAGTTTGTAGAATACTCACATAACATGCAAAGAGACATCTGAGCTAAAAGGAAATTCATGCAGCACACAAAGAAACACTTGCCATTTAGTGGCAAGGAGGACAGTTACCTGACAGCCTGCAATGTTGATGCCTCTGGGAGTCACTTCAGATTTTCAGCCAAGCTGGGAATCTCTCTGGGAAGTCCCCGGCGAATGGCTGAACCCATAATCCCAGCCAATCCTGGGACCTGGTCACTTTTGGAGGACACCTTCTATCAGCAATCTTGTTTGCAGCTCTGGTTGGGCTGGCTGAGAATTTGTCTGAGGTCCCCTGGCCAGTCCTGCACCTTTCCGTTGCTTTTTGCAAGGGTTATATCTACACTGTGATCTGAT
Source organism: Sapajus apella (assembly GCF_009761245.1). Lineage (NCBI taxonomy): Eukaryota > Metazoa > Chordata > Mammalia > Primates > Cebidae > Sapajus > Sapajus apella. Next base: position 20,556,542 of record NW_022436982.1, read on the forward strand.
GGCTCTTCTTGTTTGCACCTGCTTCCTTCTCCTGTTGTCTTTCACAAGCAGCATCACCCCTCACACCCCAAACAAGCCCCCTGCTCTCCAGTATTGTTCTCATGTCTGCTTCCAAGTGACATAGTTCCTTAAATACTTTCCTTTTTCTTCCTTTCTGTGATTGCTTGGAAATATTAACATCTCCCATCCTTTCCTGTGAAATTTTTAGATTCTCTGGCAGTAGAATCCTGCATATTTCTACTCTGAACTTACTGAAATCTACTCTGCTAAAGTCTATATTATCACAAAGTTTGAAATGATATGTCTATGCTCTCATTTTCTTATCTTGTCCTTCGATAATAATCACAAGTTTAAATGTACCCTAAATCTAATAATTCTAGAGTTTTAGCCACGTTGGCCAACCCTGTTCCCTTCTTTTATTGATGCTATGACTTAGCTGAGGGCTACAGTAGTTAAGTGATTCATGTCAAATTGCAAGAACTATAAAATTAATCTCCTTCATAAGTCAATCATCTCATGAGAATTTCTCGCTTTCATGACATTTCTAATAAGAAAGTTTCAGATTCTAGCCTTAGACTGCTGATTTACTAATCTTATTAAATTACTTCTTAATGCATTTAATTAAAATTATTTTATTCTTCTGAGATTTGATAGATTAGTTGCCTAAATATGATGAGTGCCTTCTCCTTGTGAAAATATATTCTACATATTCCAGGGAAAGCTGTCAATGGCTAGATCAGCAAGGAACAAGATGATCATAGAAATCTCATTAAAAAATAGATAGATAGATAGGTGTTTTATTTAATAAGCCTAGTCAGCAAGTTAATATGACAATGTGGCATCAAAAGACATTAAGTGAAAGTGTTAATTTAGAGTAAAAAATGAATTTAGATAATCTGTGGAATGTCTGCAGAAAGTTTCCTTTTTTTCCTGTTCTATCCATAGCTGCTCCCTCCTTTCCTCTTTGTCCAAATGGCTACTTCTCTGATTGTCCATTATTTGATCAACAATTAACCCCAGGAAACTGAATCTGGAATTTCCTAAGAAGGCATTATTAGCCTCCTTTCTCCTGCAGACGTGGTGGTGCATCTTGGGAAGAGAAACTCAAATTAGCTACCAAAAGGTATGATAGAACTAGCAGGTGCCTACTCAGACTTGGGTAGGAGGCAAGGAGGGTGGCAGTTTATGACAATTAGACTTACAGTCTTGAAAGGATTAAATACGCACACACCCAGTTAATTTGCCTCCAGGAGGCCTGCAAGTGATTTTCTTCCCCTAAGTAATTCTGTCAAATGTATCCATGTTTTCATTAACTCCTGAAATAATTTTTTTCTATTCATTGTAAGGTTGGTTATATTGTACGTTTTCGTATTAATAAGTATTTATCCTCTTATACTATTACAATCATTAACTGCAGTGTGAAAATATACTAGTTATTACTGTCTAACTTTTGTTGAAAAAAAGCACAATAAGGAAGTTGGGGGTGAAAAAATACATAAAAAGCATGCAGCCAGAGTTTCCTGCCAAGGAGCAGGGCACTGAATTCATGACATTTAGTTTCTGTGCCCAACAGCTAAATCCTGTGGTTTTACTGAAAGAGAATACTGATCAGCCCAAGGAACATTTTATTCTTGAGAATTGCACATCATGGAATTGAAGAAAATGGGAAACTGGAGCGAAAATATCTGTCAGTTACTTTTTCTTCCTTTCCTTTCTTCTTTTTTAATGAAATAAATTTTACTGAGGGTCAGAAAAGTATCACATGTAAAATAGTCAGAGGTAAGAAAGGTAGCTTCTGGTCAGCGGCACCCATTATGAAGATTGGTTACCACAAAAAAAAAATGTACAACATACGCATTAACCATAAGAAAAAGTGAACTAAAATATTGGTGACTGATATAAAAAAATTATTAAGGAGGAACAAATGCATGTATACATGACTCTGTTAGTTTAAAAAGTCATATAGCTATCAAAGCATTTCAGGGGTGTTGTGGATAAGCAGTATCTTGAACATAACTTTTTTGTACACAATATTTTCAATGAAACAAAATCTGGGGAAAATGTAGCAAGTGCAGCTTTTTAACTATGCAGTATATTAACATGTCAGATTGATTGTACAGTTGAACAGCTTGAGGGAATGGTAGTATTTTAATAATATTATATGTTAACCTGGCCTTTATAAGTAATCTCTGCCTGAAAGATGTTATTAGCTTAAGGACGTGAAATGTAACTTCTACAGGTATTTTTCCCATTTGTTTTAAAAGATTTTTATCAGCCAAGTAGCATTAAAATAGCATTAAGGAGAGAAATTAGATTAGGTTTAGTGGAGGGGGAGTATGTTGCTTATTGATGACAAAAACAGGTGATAGTAGAGTTGTCTTAGTTGAATGTAGGTTCTGGTAATTCCTTATCATTTGACATCTTTAAATCATGAGAATTAAAAAACCATTGGTGGCTCAAATTTCTTAATATTTGTAAATGAAATGCAGCAATAATGCAGTATCTTGGAAGTATAAACACAATCCTAATTCTTTCTCTTTGCTTGTTCTAGAAGCCATTTCACACACATTATGAAAAAAAAGCCCAGTGGCACTAATGAAGAATCTGAAATACAGAAAGATTGTCTGTGATTTGCGCTAAGCTGTACTTCTTTAGACTTCTCATGAAGGCTATATTCCAAAATCTACATGATTTTACTCTACTTCAGTGTTTTTCCTTTTTTCCCCAGCTAATTTCTGTCTATACATAAACCATCTACATTGATGAGCTTAATAATACCTTAATCCAATGTCCCTGGGAAGATGACTCTGCTGGCTGCTACATCATACCTCTCAACAGCATTTTCTCTAAAACTGATGTAGGTCTCGTCCACTACAATGAATAACTGCCAGGCTATGTCTTGGCATGGAAAAAAAATGTGACATGTTATATAAAATTAAATATCGAGTAGGCTTTCTCCTAGTGACATGAATTAAAGAAAGATGCTTCTTTTTCACTGGCGGAATATGAAGGCCCCCATGTGAGTGTTTGCACAAAGGAATTTTATTGCCACAACATGGCACCCAACGTTGACTACATAATGCACGGCTCAGCCCTCTGCTGCTAGTTGGTTTCACAAGGAAGTCCCAGCAGTTTTGAGAAATGGCTCAGTAATTAGGATCTTTCAGGAGGTGTTCCTGCCTTTTTCACGCATCCCTTCAGCCTGTGGCTGGATGGTGCCTAGACTTAATCCATAAGCTGTCATCAGGGAAAGACCTGAAACAAATTACAGTAATGATGGCAACCACAAATCTCCCACTAAAATTCCCTGGATGAAGCTCTTTCCTTCTCCTTATCCAGGAAACTTCAGTAAACAGGCACACTACAGAAGAGGAGCTTATTGAGCGAATATGTAGGAAAAACTAAATATGTAGGAAAAACTAAAAGCCACTTTAATAGACCGGATGAGGGAAGAAAAGAAATTCAACAGCCACTGAACAAACTAACAAATCTGCTCAGAAAAATCTCAACTCCAAATTTAATTTTTATTTGTTGGTGTATTTTCTTATTATTTCTTTCTTCTTTTTAGTAACACACTGGAAGATAATTACAATATGGTCTGTACTTTCAAAGGAAAATAAAAGCACTAAAAGAGAGGTTATTTTAGGATATGTCTATTGCAAATGTAACTCCCCCAAACTGACCCAGGCTTTTCTTTCTTTCTTTTTTTTTTTTTTTTTTTTGAGACTGAGTCTCACTCTATCGCTCAGGCTGGAGTGAAGTGGGATGATCTCAGCTTACTGCAACCTCTGCTGCCTGGGTTCCAGTAATTCTCTTGCCTCAGCCTCCCAAGTAACTGGGATAACAGGCGCCTACCACCATGCCCAGCTAATTTTTTTTTAATATATTGTTAGTAGAGATAGGGTTTCCTCACGTTGGCCAGGCTGGTCTTGAACTTCTGACCTCGTGATCCACCCGCCTTGGCATCCCAAAGTGCTGGGATTACAGGCGTTAGCCACTGTGCCCGCCTGACCCAGGCTTTTCAAGATTCTGGATTAGAATATTTTACGTCCTTCTCATGATACTGTAGCTGACGTTAAGTCTGAGACTTGGCTAGGAATAAAATAAATCCATTCTGTTGTAGGATGTGTAACCGAGTGTGTACTTCTCAGCTACCTAGAGGTTCCTTTTCATATATATATGTATGTGTATATATATATGTATGTGCATGTAGGTGTGTGTACAATGTATATATGTGTATGTATATATAAATATCAAGTAGGCTTTTTATACACACATATATAGGACCACTGTCTTTGGTGATGTTTCAGTGCCCCCTGAGGGCTTCTAAGTGTAATAAACACAAATAAGAATTTAGCTTCATATGAAATAATTCACTATGCAGGAGCAAATCTGCATGTGTGACTCAAAGGATTTCTGAAGTAAAGATTAACTGCCAGTCATCAGGAAACCCAAAGTCATTTAAAGTAAGAGGTGCCACAAGCCAGAAGAGAGAAGCCATAAACACATACAATATTAATAAAGCAATTACAGTAAGTGGTAGAACATTCTGCTTTGCAAATCTCTTGCCACTTCAAGAAACATCTGTCTCCGCCACTAGAAATTACTGTTAAAAAAAGCCAAACCAAACCAAACAAGCTGTGCTTTGTGTTTTAGCTTTGCGTTTAGTATCTTGATCAGTTAGTCTGCTGCCAAAGCTTCAATACCAATTTCATAGCCTATTCCCTGGGTTGGCTTTTCAACCAATGTAGCCAATTGTGCTTATAGTAGGCAGAGGAGCAATTAGCTAATCCACTGCATTGTGCAAACTGCCTGAATCCAATCACACATAATGTCTCCAGAGAGTGAGTAAGAAATTCAAGTGACCAGATGAATCCTTATTTAATAGAAACTGGCTTGAGCCTTAGCCAACCCAGTTCTTGAAAGTCGTGGGTTCCTTATTTTTTCAAAACTAAAATTGCATGCTTATGTACACTGCACATGTAAGTTGCTTTCTTACTGATCAACAAAATCCAGACGTGGCTGGGAGAGGGAGGAATCATGGAGACCAATGGACACATGCTGTGGAATGTTTTATCCTGAAATAGCACCTGGTTTCTTAGAGAATAATTGAGAAGAAAGGAACCATATCCATAAGTAATTATTGAGCTCCAATAGGCCTTTCCATTAAAAAAAGAAACAACAACAAAACAATGTGATTCAAGAAAAGAGGGAATGAAGATATGCTTCATTCAGGAGAAAAGCAGAAGAACGTAATGCCGTGGGCCAGGCCTCTAATCTCAGCATTTTGGGAGGCCTAAGTGGGAGGACTGCTTGAGGCCAGGAGTCTGAGATCAGCCTGGGCAACATAGCAAGACTCTGTTCTCTACAAAAAATTTGAAAAATTAGCTTGGCATGGTGGTGCATGTCTGTAGTCCCAACTACTTGGAATGCTGAGGAAGGAGGATGGCTTGAGCCCAGGAGTTTGAGGCTGCAGTGAACTATGATCACACTACTGCATTTCAGACTGGGCAGCAGAGTGAGACCCTGTCACTATCAAAAAAGAAAAGAAGGTAATTGTGGTTTCTTAACTAGAAGTCTATAACAGAAGATACAATTTCAAAGATCTACTCACTTGGGGCTGTGAAGAGTTGGGTTAAAGACACAACCACTCAAATGTTTGTTAGAAATCCTCAGGGGTCTCCTTAGATTCCCTTTTCACGCTTATCTCAAAATTCTCATTTAATTCATCACCAAATGTTTCTTCTTGCTCTACATCTCTTAAAATAGATTGCCTCTTGTTATCTGTCTTCCCAGTAACTTGTTGAGGCCATCTTCATTTTTACCTACACTATACAATGGATTGCTGAATGATCTTCCTAATTCTGGGTTCCTTTTCCTTTGATCTTTTCTCCAGATTGGTACCAGAAAGATCTTTCTAAAATTCAGGCCTAATGTGTTATTTCCCATCTAAGTCCCCTCAGTGGCCCCCATCAGCTACTGAACAAAGCTCAAGCTCTTCAGAGGGCCTACAAAGCCCATTGTCTAAGTGTTTGGCTTCCCGTGCCACAATTCCCCACATGTGATCCTTTCCTTCTAGAGCACTTGCAGTTCCCAGGATACACTGCTCTTCGGGGCCTGGCAATGTGTTCTTCCTTTGGCAGCCATTCCTTTGCCCTTCACTTTTGTCCACCAGGCCAATCACTTCTCATCCTCTTCTGTCCAGCCTGCCAGGTAACCTGGGGTAAAACTTGGTGAAAACATCTCTGTGTGACTACCATAGAGGCATGGAACAATAGGAGCTATTGGATTGGGTAGTCATGTACCAATGAGCCCTGAGGAGGCCAGTGAGGCTCAGGAGATGGGTACCAATATTCCCCAGCAAAAGTCCAATTTACACAAGTCAGATTATAAAACTGCCCCAGAAGGGTAAATTTCTAGGGAGGGATCGTTACAGCACACAATTCAAAGAAGGCAGGCTGGGCGTGGCTGAGGCTGGAACAATACCCTCAGGACCCAGGCTTCTTCTCCCCTAACCCATTTTCCATTGTAGGAAAATGCTCTTAAAGTTGTGAGACCTGCCATTGACTATTTGGCCCCTGGAATCGGTTTAACTATGATCTTCTAGATGGAAAAGTTCTGCTGTAGAGAGAGCCAACCCTATGCAAGACAAATTATACACCAAATACAAAGTTCCATAGCCTTCAGCTTCTGAATTTCTGCAAAAGACTTCACCAACTCAAGACTGGCTCCATTGTGAATTTGAACCAGCAACCGTGCAGTTGCAATCTCTACACCTTACCCAACTGTGCTAAGCCACTTGTGATAAAAGAAGGCAGAAAGCTTTCTTAAGCTGCATTTTGAATGAGAATGCTGCACCCTGAGGTGATGTGGCTGCCCAAAGACGGGTGGGGCTGATGGCCAGCAGCTGCTTCCTTTTCCTCAGCTGCACCAGCAGAGTAAAAAAACCACGTGCCTCGTCAATTTAAAAGCCTTCGCAGCTGCTGCTGGGCCAGACTGTGAGTTACCCCACCTCTGCAGCTTTTGGTCTCCTGTTGACCCCGCCAGAACCACTCCCCAAGCTGCTGCCAACACAGGGACCCACGACCAGCAGGCGAACGACCTGGGGAGCCTTTTTACACTGCTGCCTGGGGCTGGAGAACGCCGGAGAGGCCTGCTACCAGAACCAGGCCAGGCCCCGTGCGTCCTGGTCCCCTGCAGGCTTCCGTTGTACCTCGCCCCTCCCCCTCTTTTCTCTGGCCTGCGGCTGCACACTGGGTTCTGCCCGAGGCTGGGCTCTTCCCTGCCAGTGCCTGAGTGAAAGGGGCAGTGCTCACCTGCTCTGCCCCACAGGCTCCTACAGGTTTTGGTCCCAGAGATAATATTTGAAGAATAGAGAAGGAGACAGAAAGCAGAGAGAGAGCTTGAAGGTAAAAAAAAAACCTGTGCTTTTAATTCTGGCTGGTCTGCTCTAGGGTCATGCTTCTGAGGCGCTGCTACTCAGGTTCCCTCAGCTCTGCCTGGCTATGGCCACTTCAGGTGTTCTTAAAGAGACAGGACAGAATGGGGTCGGTTTTACTGATGATTTTGAAGTTATCTTCTCCAGCTATACCCCTTTCCTGGCTTACCCCTCTTCTGGCTGTACCCCTCTTCTGGTGTACCCCTCTCCTAGTGTACCCCTCTCCTGGCTGGCTCGCCACAATGTAATATTGGGGTTCAGCGTGCCCTCAGTTCCTCTGAGAGGATGTTTCTCCAGATTCTTTGTCTCCTGCCCTCTCAAGAAAGAGAGAGGGGATCACGGCATAGTGCGCACTAAATGCTAGACTCAAAAGTGTTTGTAGAAAGTGATTTAGAGAGAGAGAAACAGCTAACTCTCAAGCTGAGCGAGAGAATCTAGAAAGATGGAATCCAGGAGAGGAAAGCTTCCACACTGAGTGGAAGGGAATTAGAGAGACATATGGAGTTTAGGAGGGGAAGACAGGCTTCTATGAGAGAGTGTGGAAGGGGACCCCAGAGGGGAAATCCAGGAGAGAGAAAAATGGCTTCCATGAGAGTGTTCATGGAAGGGGATCCAAACATGGAGTCCAAAGGGGTGTGGAAGAAGGGGACTGTTAACCTGGGAGGAACCCCCACCTTCTCCAAGACCCCTGACCAATGAAAAGAGGTCTTTAGAACTTCCGCTGGAGTGATTGACTTTTAGTTTCTGCCCGCGCCTGCGAAGTTCAAACATTAAACCGTTAAATCTCCCAGATGGAGAGAAATGGGAGGGGGGGTATGGAGCTGGGAAATTCTTGCCCTTAAAACTATGCCCCATCATGGACTCAGAAAGAGAACACATTCCTTCAGTACTATAGTGCTTTATCATACCTTCCTAGCAAGGTCTTTATAATTTTTCCTTTAACCTTTGTGTACATAAAAATTATTTGTTTTCATGGAATCATAAAACAAAATAATAACTACCAGCATAAAGGTTTATTCCCACCACCCTTATTGGTATGCATACATTAGGAAATGGGAGGCTTCTGGAATTCCCAGTGGTGTATAAAATGCAAGAACATATGGACCCATTACTTGTTTTTTTTTTTTTTTTTTTCCTCCAAAGACAGAGTTTTGCTTCATCACCAGGAGCCAGGCTGGAGTGCAGTGGCACGATCTCAGCTTACTGCAACCTCCACCTCCTGGGTTTAAGCAATTCTCCTGCCTCAGCCTACCGAGTACCTGAGACTTGTTTTGTTTTGTTTTTAAGACGGGGTCTGGCTCTGTCTCCAGGCTGGAGTGCAGTGGCTCAATCTTGGCTCACTGCAAACTCTGTCTCCGAGGCTCAAGTGATTCTTCTGCCTCAGCCTCTGAAGAGCTGGGACTACAGGTGTGTGCCATTATGCCCAGCTAATTTTTGTATTTGTAGTAGAAATGGGGTTTCACCATGTTGGTCAGGATGATCTCCATTTCTCGACCTCGTAATCTGCCCTCCTTGGCCTCTCAAAGTGCTGGGATTACAGGCATGAGCCACAGTGCCCGGCCCCCATCACTTTTTAAAATTAATTGTATGTGCTTTTTCAAAACTCCGTACAGAGAATTATAATAGTGAAGGCCATCTGTCCTGATGTTTCCAGCTACCCACTTGCTTTGAATGGTGCATTTCTTATAGACAACTAGAAGGCTGGTTGGAGTGGGCTGTTTTTTGATAACTGGTCTATGACTCTTGGATTTGCATGAGAACCTTTTAGCAGCTATTTTCGTTTTCTTATCTGTAACTGCCCCCATTGGACTACAAGCACTTAGACTTGTTTTTAATTTTTTACTTTATTTACCTCATTATTGGAACAAAGTATGTTCAAAGTATGAGTTTTGCAATTCATAATTTAAACATTATGAATTGCAAAACTGTAATGAAGAGCAAAAGCTTCTCTCATAAACTTCTGATTGTCTGATTTATTTTAGCTATTTTCCCTGTAAAGTCATAAATACATTCAGTGAGGGTATAGTCCATGCCAGGAATTTCTTTACAAGCTTCATATTTATGTAATTTTTATATCCTTGTGAATTTTGTAATTTTCAACATTTTCCGATGAGGAAACATTCAGAGTGATAAAATAACTTCCTTGATGTCACACAGGAAATAAAGGGCAGAGGTAGGATTCGAGCCTCGTTCTGCTGAATTCTGCTTTCTTAATCAGGATACACGAATGCTTTAGTCTAATAAGCTTAACTCATACATACGTTTTATTGTGTTTTCTGGGCTTTGTGCCTATTAATATTACAATATAAACAATTCCACTTATCATTAAACTTTTCATACATATCATTCTTACTAGCTGTGAATCATTCATTTTGTGGATTTTTGTAAATCATTTGATTTACTTATGAATAGTCTATACTTAATTCCCCAAACAGGCCTAGTGTTGCAAGCTTTGTGGTATTGGTTTCTTATAGTAATCTCAGTTACATATTTCTCTGATATAGGAAGAACACTTTAGCACAGAATTTTCCATGCATGCTAATTCCAGAAGTATTATAGTCCGGAATATACATCTTAGGATTAAAGAAATACAGGAATCACAATTGTTTTAGTCCGTGAGGAATAGGCAAGCTGTGTGTTTGTGTTCCTTGACGATTCCAGCAGATGGCACCTGCAACATATAGACTAATTTTCAAACTACGTGGTTAGGGCTGCAGATCTTAGAAGCATTGTGATACTATAGCCAATAATTCCTTAATTGTAAACCTCTCATCCCTTTGGAGTTGAAAAGATGAAAGATAGTGCGCTGTCATCCAGGTATTTAATTGCTGACAGGTGGGGAGGAGTTGGGCTATCAGAGGAGGCAGCGTGGTTGAATTGCTCCCTTCAACATACTTCACTGCCATCTGAAAGAAATGTAGGGATGTAACAATAATTAAGACTTTGTTTTCACATTTTAACTTTCATTATAGTTTTCAAGTTTTTAAATTATTCATGTATTTCATAGTGAAATATCTCATGTGGAAAGAAACACAGGCAAGACTCAGAATATACCTAAGACTGAAAACATTTGAAAAGCAAAATGTGGCAGGTGTGTGGTTTTTCAAACATTCTGTACATATATATTGTGAATATATTATTAAAGTGGATAATGGAGTGAGAGAGAAGTAAAGAAAAATGAATTTTGTTTTTACTTTTCAATAATTTGAAAATATAACTAGTTAGTATTTTTCTATTGAACCTAGTCTATGGAGAAGTATTTAGTAGCTAACAGTTAAATGAAATGGATATTAGTATTTTTAAGAAAAGCTCCCAAAACATTTTTGAAGTTATGGGTTGCTTATCATAAGTATGTACATTTTTTAATGTCAGAAAAATCTTTCCACAGACAAATTATTGGGAAGAAGTTTCTTTTTTTCAAGGCAGAGTTGCTTAAAATGGATTGGATGATTTCCAAGATTTTCAAAATAAGTTCTGATCTGGCTAGAGACATTTATATATATTTTTCAAAGACAAGACACTTTTAGGAAATTAAATTAGAAAATGAGGTTTTCTGAGCAAGAAATGGGTTTTACAAATTATTTAAAATCCTACTTACTATACATTCAGTTTAATCCCAACGAAATCCAAAAAGATATTTTTCATTGTTGGTCGAAACAGAAAAGTTAATTCTGAAATTTACATGTAAATGAAAAGTACCTATAATAGAGAATACTACCTCCCAAAAAAGCAGTGTTGGAGGACTTGCGCTATCTGACTTTAAGAGTATAAAATGATAGTAATCAAAACAAGGTGGCATGAGTAGGCAAGTAGATGGTTGGAACAAAACATATGACATCAACTAATTTTCAACACAACATAGTCAACACATTTTCAGTCAATGTTTAATAGAGAAAGAAGTTTCTTTTCAACAAATAGAGCCACAACAAATACACAAATGTGAGGAACAATGAGCTTTAACTCTTACCTTACAGCATATGCAAAAATCAATTTAGGATAGATCATAGGCTTAAATATAAAAGCTAAAACTATAGAGCTTCTGGAGGGAAAGATAACATTTTTGCAGCTTTAAGTTTGGGTAGATTGTTCGGAGGGGACACAAAAAGCACTAATCATAAAGGAAAGAGTTAAAAATTTGACTTTATCTGAATTAAACTGCCATTGATCAAAACACACTGTAGAAAATGTGGGCCAGGGACAATGGCTCACACCTGGAATCCCAGCACTTTGGGAGGCTCAACTGGGTGTTAGGTGGGTCACTTGAGGTCAGCAGTTTGACACCAGCTTAGCCAACATGGTGAAACCACGTCTCTATTAAAAATACAAAAAGTTAGTGGGTGTAGTGGGGGGTCACCTGTAATCCCAGCTTCTTGGGAGGCTGAGGTAGGAGAATTGCTTGAACCTGGGAGATGGAGTTTGTAGTGAGCTCAGATAGTGCCAAGGCACTCCAGCCTGGTAATACAGTGAAACTCCATCTCAAAAACAAACAAAATAGCCCAATTTTTAAATGGGCAGAAGATAGATAGTTTTTCTAAAGGAAGATCCTAAATGACTAATGAGTTCATGAAAAGAGGTTCAACATCCATTGTTACCAGGAAACTGAAATTTGAAGCCCAAATGAGGTACCACTCCACACACACTATAATGGCTAACATTTTAGAATTGACAGTGATAACACCTAGCGCTGCTGAGGATGTGAAGGAACTGGAACTCTCCTACTTATGGGGAAATTGTAAATTTGTTCAACCACTGGACCGGGCTGAATAGTGTCCCCCAACTTCATGTCTAACTGGAACCTCAGAATGTGACCTTATTTGAAAATGGGATCTTTACAGGCGTAATCAAGTTAAAATGAGGTCATGCTGGTTTAGAATTGATCCTAAATCAAATAACTGGTGTTCTTAATAGAGGATGGAAATTGATACACAAAGACACAGAGGAGACATACATGGAAGAAGGCCAAGTGAAGACAGATGGGCTTAAAGCAGAGATTGAAATTAGGCTGCCACAAACTAAGGAATGCCGAGGTTGCCAGCAACCACCACAAGCTTGAAGGGGCAAGGAAGGATTCTTTCCTGGAGCTGTCACAGGGAGTATGGCTCGAGGACACTTTGATACTAAACTCCTGGACCCCCGAGCTCTGAGAGTATACATTTCTCTTATTCTGATCCACCCAGATTTTGGTATTTTGTTATGGAATTCCTAGGAATGGAATGCAACCACTTTGAAAAATGTTGCTAATTTCTTACAATATCAAACACCTACAACTTGCCTATGACCCAGCAATTCCATTCTCAGGTATTCACCCTAAAAAATGAAAGCATATGTCCACACAAATATATGTATAAGAATGTTTATGGCAGCTTTAGTTATAATAGTCAAAACTGGAAACATTTAGTGTCTATGAAGAAAATGAATAAAAAAATATGTTCATGTAGTTGAACACTATTCAGCAATAAAAAGAATGAACTGTAAATGCTTCTACAGTGTGGATGAACATCAAAAATATATTGAGCCAAAAAAGCCAGACACAACAAGGTATGTATACTGTATGAGTCCATTTACATGAAGGTCAAAGTCAGGTAGACGTGTTCTCAAGTAATATAAACCAGTGAGGGTAGGGACTGGCCTGAGAGATCATGAGGAAATGTTCTCTTGCATTGGAAAAGTTATGTGTGTTGATTGTGGCAGTGTTTCACACTAGTGTATAGACATTTGTCCAAACTCACTGGATTGTTTTTTGTTTTCTTAAATGAATACATTTTATTAAATGTAAATTATATCTCAGTAAAATTGTTTTTAACAAAACATAAATCATGGAGCATGCCATCATATGTCATGTTTGCTTCAATCAAAAAGAAAAGAAAAACCCACTTTAAAGCTTTAGTTGAAAACTTTTATCCCATTTCCCTTTCCTTTTGCTTGAGCCCAGGAGGTCGAAGCTCTTTTGAGATAGAATCTCTCTGTCACCCACCAGGCCGGAGTGCAGTAGTCAGATTATATCTCACTGGAGCTTCGACCTCCTGGGCTCAAGCAAGCCTCTCTGCTCAGCCTCTGGAACAGCTGAGACTAGAGGCACATGCCACCATGCCGGGCTACTCTTTCTGTTTTTAAAAACTGCATTAGTTATCTACTTTCTGAACTCGTTTTTAATTCTTAACGGGAAGGTGATTTTTCATGTAACTTATTTTTGTTCTCCAACTTTTCCAATCTGCACTGAATGTAGGTATCCACATGCCTTACACCTTGTAATCGTCTACTATTGTATATGTTGGCAAAGGCTTATGCCTCAATTTCCCTAGCTGAGGGGATTCTAATGACTTAGGACCCAATTTGAGTCTCTTGGCTATTTTGCTGAGAAAGTATAGGTTACTTGCAGGGACCAATGAAGGGCAAAATAAAAATAACTATCTTGAGCTACAAATACAGAGTTTAAACAGCATTCAAAATGTTCTTTTTTAAAATGGGAGAAATATACAGAATTTGGCCTGTCACAGAACAAAGAAAATACTAGCTTCAGGTGGGCAGTACCCGAGTTCCGTTCTGACAGCTTCTTGGCAACTGTTAATGTGTATCAAGCTTGACTGGATGGGAAGAAGGACCGGAGGGGAAACAGCAAGACAACCGGGACAGAAGAGAAAAGGGAGGGACCAGGAGCTGCCCGGGGATCCAAGCAGCTCAGCTGCTTCTGGTTTACGGTGCAGCGCGAGCGCCATCATGTGGTCATCTCCATAACTTCAGCGGAAGAAACGCGTTTCTCCCCACCACTGCATTTGAAGAATGGAAAAAATAAACCAATCGTTCATGGGCCCTGAGAAACCTTGAGAAGGACTTTACCCTACAGTTGTTTTTCATCGAAAAGTTAAAGAGATTTCTGACGTCTCAATTAGTAACGCATCTGGAATGTTTGCTCTCCAGGTACCTATTATTTGTTCCTTCAATCATCAAATATTTATGGAACACTGTGTGCCAGACACTATATGCAGCGGAAAGGCAGGCATGGTGGTCTAGAGGGGCAGACAGACATGTGAATAAATGGTTGCAGCAGTCTGATAAATATTCTAATGCAGGAATGAAAGGAACATCTGGGAGCTAAATGAGAGCATTTAATATTTGACAAAGATGCTCAGTGCTGTAATCTAATTTTTGCATTGAAAACCTGTGTTGATCCCATTGCTTGTATCACTTCTCCATAACCTTTAAAATCTGGCTAAATATATTAATTGATTCAAATTATTTATTGAGAGCTAATTATGTGCCAGGTACTACTGTTGTGTCTCTATTACTTGTATCATTTTTGTCCGTAACCTGTTTAAAAATATGGACAAAATTATAAAATGATTCATTGATTCAAATTATTTTATTGAGAGCCAATTATGTGGTAGGCACTGCTGTTGGTGCCAAGGGATACAGATAAAGATGGGAAGGAGAAAACATTTCTTCTTTTGTTAAGCTTAATTTCCATGTGTGGAAAGTGAGCCATCAAGAAAAAAATATTTTATGTCTGTGATCCAATAGCCATTTTCTTGTTTATGGCCTGTTTATATTTTATTTCCTAATTTCCATCTATATTGTTGGTTCCTCACTTTGTCGAATATAAACGATTGTTTCAAACTATTTCGGGTTACCCTGATTGTTTAAACAAGCATAGGTAGGTTTCTCTCTCTCTCTGTTTTTTGTTTTTTTTTTTCTAGAGCCTTGCTCTTGTTGCCCAGGCTAGAGCGCAGTGGCGCTATTTCGACTCACTGCAGCCTCCGCCTCCTGGGTACAAGTGATTCTCCTGCCTCAACCTCCCAAGTAGCTGGGATTACAGACGCCTGCCACGATGCCCAGCTAATTTTTCTTTTTTTTCTTCAGTAGAGGCGGGGTTTCATCATGTTGGCCAGGCTGTTCTGGAACTCCTGACATCAGGTGATCCTCCTGCCTCGGCCTCTCGAAGTGCTAGGATTACAGGCATGAGCCATGATGCCAGGCCAAGCATAGCCTTCTTAATGGCTATGGGAAATTGACTTAACTTCCTATTGCTCAGAGGGGCACCAAGGTTTTAGTAGTTAAGCCATGAAGTGGGAATTTGGGAGGAGATTTCTAATGCTGGCCCTATTACTGTTTCGTTTGTCTGGTTTACCTCACAATCTCAGCTTTTCTTGTCATGCAATATTTATTATATTTGTGACTCCAGGGTCATTGCATATAATAAATATTTTGGACTCAAAACAGCAGATAGTAGGAAGCTGGAGGAACTCTTGTGTTCACACCAAGCCCCTAGGCCTCAGCAGTAGCAGCCTTCAGGGAGAGCGGCAGCCTCCCTCCCTGAATCTCACGTGGAGTTGGCTCTGCTCCAACGTTGAGGCGCCAGAGCGGGAAAGGAACTTCTCTAATGACATAAAGCAAGTGAAAATTTATATGATCGAATGAGCTCACTTACCAGCTTGAAAAAAAAAAAACGCGATCTTAATGAGCAGAGCATATTTATTAATAATTATTGGGAAAATAAACCTGCTTTATGGCTGTGTTTTCAACGAATTAACTCTTCACTATATCTTCCTTGTCTCATCTTGTGTTAGGTTGTTCACTTCCATTGCTAACACGTACTCAGCCCACACAGTTGGTGTTTATAATGGGCTCATATATCACTGCTAAAAAATTCAGAAAGTTCTCCTTCAATCCTGCCTTTGCCAAATCACTGTGGCCTAGACATCAAGGTGGAGGGACCTAGGAAGCCCAGAGTTTTCCATGACTTTCCCTACGAAATCAAACAACAGGCCAACACCCATTCTTGTAAGCATATTGGCTCCCAGTTCAGATTCTTTGGAAGATTCTTTTCACTTCAACTGACATTTGCAGGGAGCATTATATTAAACTCAAGCTACATAAGACCATGTGTTACTTCATATAACATATAATTGTAAACATAATCCTTGATTTCCTTTGCCTCCAGGTGTCTCAAGTATTAAGTACCAAACCATCATTATTTATGAATTTAAAGGAAAGTGTCTTTAGAGTCACAGTACCCTTTTGAGGGGGGAAAAAAAAAAAAAACAACTGGTTAAAATAAACACATAAAGCTTGTGGTCAATAATTAAAATTATTCTCTGCCTAAATTGCTCTATATTTACATGACCTAAAAAATTTAGAGCTTACGAAAATGTGACGACAAAATTAAAATGTTATTTTTGGCCAGGCATGGTGGCTCATGCCTGTAATCCCAGCATTTTGGGAGGCCGAGGGGGGAGCATCGCCTGAGGTCAGGAGTTCAAGACCAGCATGGCCAACATGGTGAGACCCTGACTCTGATAAAAATACAAAAATTAGCTGGGTGTGGTGGTGGGAATCTGTAATCCCAGCTACTCAGGAAGCTGACACAGGAGAATCATTTGAACTGGGGAGGTGGAGGTTGCAGTGAGCTGAGATAGAGGTACTGGACTCCAGACTGGCAACAGAATGAGATTCTGTCTAAAAAAAATAAAATGTTAATTTGTTCTATGTATTTCTGACTCAAACATTTAAAGACATAAATCTAACCTATTTGTACTTTTATACAGAATTTTAAACAGATACTATTGATCGTTATTAAGACAAGTTCAATAAAATGAACTAAATCCTCCTTTAAAATACTATGTAAATATTCTCAAATATGAAAATGTCATGAAAAAGTGTGCCTTAGAATTTTATTTTTCAAGTTTTGGGGTTTAAGATATATGAACTGACCATTTTTCCGTTTGCAAAGAGAAATGACTTAGTTTATATCTGAGCATGTCTCTTCAGGGTAGTAACTGCTTCCAGAAAACCATCATCGGTAGAAGCAGTAGAGCATTCTCACTGAGCAGCAGAACACAGGATGTACTATGAGATAATCCCTTCCTTTGTGAGAGCCCACTTTGAGAGGCAGGCTGGATTAACAGGCATGAAATTTTTAAGTAGCAGTTCATAAGCAGCTTCATTAAATTGCACTAACAATTTTTGAAGTTTTACTGCAGCAATAACTGGTGAACATTGTGATGCAATATATATACAGGCTTTTCTATTAAAATGGTTAATACTTCATTGCTGTGTATTTTTAGAGGCTTACTTATCTAAAATTCTCCTAACTCTATTTTTTTTTTTTTTTTTTTT